>NC_057799.1:543111375-543292522 GCF_018294505.1 Triticum aestivum
GGGGGGGCGGTGGTGGGGCCTCGCCGAATGAAGAAAACTCGACGCGGGTGGGGGCAGGGGTGGGGGTGGGGGTGGGGGAGGAACACATGCGGTGGGGGCCGGTGGTCCGACCGGCATCCCGTGCGGTGTTCTGTATGGGAAGAATCAGAGACGAGGAACAAGAAGGGTTAGGAGACGTAGGATCTTCATCCAACCGCCTAAAATGGTCGACTGGCCCAAATGACAAAAGTCACGCGACTTGCATGCAGACATGCCTTTATATTCAGTACCATCATCGTACCTGCTTAGCACTGCTCCTGAATCCATCAAGCTAAACAACATGCCACTCATAATTCCAAACTTGTTGCTCAAGTACGAATCTGATATGATGCTGATATTACTAAAACAGATAACATTTAATTGGTCAGCTAATGTTCCTACTTTACTTTTGAAAAAGCACGTGCATCACATATAGAGAGACAATAGGGAGTTGCTTTCTTAATGCGCTCTGGTTCATCATGTGTGGGCACTGCGCAATGAACATTTTATTATCTAAAATCTGCTTGCTCTTCTTTAGCATGTTCCTCTTCCGTTCTTCTGTAATAAGTACTCTCTCCGTTCCTAAATACAAGTCTTTGTATAGATTCCACCATGGACTACATATGGAGCAAAATGAGTGAATCTACACTCTAAAATGTATCTGGATACATTTGTATGTGATCCATAGTGGAAATCTCTACCAAGACTTATATTTTGGAACGGAGGGAGTATGATAGTAGTACAGTATGTTCCTTGTAGTGAAGATGAGCAGGGACATTTGCAGTGTAGAGGTCTATACGGTCGGTTGGTATGGACACTTTGAACTCTTCGGGCCTCTTTGATTCGTAGGATTTTGTAAACATGGGAATAGGATTTGTAGTGGCCTGCCCACTTGAATCCTATAAGAATAGCAAGGAAATGCGGGGAGCTGTGTCGCCTTTGAGAGTTACACTGATATTAATAGTACCACACCTTCAGTTGAAGAGAGCTGGTATCCGAAGCCTTTCTAGCCGTACCGGCAATACTAGCACATATATTCCAGCAAGTTCCACTTTGCTGATTTTACTCTGATGCTTACGATTTTCCCGTTATATCTACACTATGATCTGTGTAGCTGCTTTGTGTCGCAGTAGCAGCAGTCCAGTCTTGAAGCTAAACACCGCAATGACTTACAAAATTGGCACCAAGGCATTGAGTGCCATTCTGGATGCAATGAAACTCATACGCTCCCCACCTGTTGATTCTTGTTCAGAATATGATCCTAATGACTATTCTAACCTCGAGGAGTCAAAGGCAGATGGCCTGTCCTGTTCACCCATCAAGGTGCCTATTCTAATTTGGCAAGGTTTTATTGATTTCGCGTATCTTGCATATGTTGTATTGTATTTCTTCTACTTTGTTGCACCACCATCTGCTTAGTTTCCTCATCATATATGTCGAGATGCCATGCCCATCCATTATCAATACATATTCCATCTGTCATCATACCATGTTTTTCACTCAAATGCTGTTCTTGTGCATCAGACATCAAAAAGGAAGAGGGTGATTGCCGAACCTGAAGGAGCACCAGCAAAGACCTTGAAAAACGTGGTTGTGCCGGAGAAATCAGACAACACCCCACTTATATTGGTTGTACAACCAGTGACACAAAATGTAGGACCGACTCCAGCAGACTGTACCCATACTTCACTGGCCACACCCCTAGCCACACCACACAGGACCTGCACTCCAGCAAAAGGTATGCCAATTTCAGTTGCCATAGCACCAGCCGTACCACAGAAAAATCCCACTCCAGCAAAAAGTACAGCAAGTCCACCGGCCGAAGACCTATCCCAACTGCAGAGACGGCCAATTCCTGCAGATTGGAACCCCATTCCAGTTATCCCCAGTTTAAAAGACAATGCTTTCAATGTTGTTAGGGACTACGTGCATATATTCCCATCATGGGAAGATTATAGTGAAGACAAACACCATTTTCACATCTTCCTGTCCCACTTACGTGTAAGTGCTATTATTCATGGTGATTATTTTCCTGTTTTCTGCTGATTGAACACATCAATGATTTACATTACATTGTTGTAAGTAGGCGAGGGTCAATCTGGATAGTCATGACGAGCAAAGCTTGCTTGCTCTTTTCAAGGAAGCACTGCAGCAGTATTGGTGTTACCTGAGGAAATCACACTTTGATGGCAAGTCTATAAACGAATTTCTGGTGAAGTCTCCTGTGCTAAATTTAGAAGACATTGAATGGAAAAACCTTGTTATGCACTGGTCTCGTTCCGAGGATGAGGTACTGTCTATGATATCGCATGACAATTTGAACTTCTACCTTTCCGCATGTGCCTTACGGATCTTTTTTGTAGGAAATATGCTCGAAAAAGAATTCCGGTTTGAAAAGAACGACAGGATATCGCAAATATGCTGCCCGCTGCTTTGCTCTTGTTAGTACCTGTTGTCCTATATCACTGTACTTGCATACATACCTGGTTCATTGTGTGACAACAGTATGCATGATAGCTTGCTTATCAATTGTTCGCTCCAAATTATCTGATCTGTATGAATGGTTACATTAGTGTAGAATATATCCAATGCCAATGCAATTTTTTAGCTCTGCATTGTTCTTGTAAGTACCTGCTGTCCTTTATCAGTGTACTTATATTGACAGGTAGTTGTTCATGTACCATCACTCTGCAGCTTATTTTCCTTTTCCCTCCATTTTCTACACATAAGATCTATATTTACTCTTACCATAAGGTTGGATAACACCGATGGTACTGAAGAAGTTTAGCTCTGCATTGCTCTTGGTTGTACCTTTTGCCTGTATCGCTGTACTTACATTTATAGCTACTTGGTTATGTAGCATCACTCTTCATCTTAGCTTAAATATTCTCCATTTTTTCTTATATTGTCACATCCATATTTACTCTTAACAAAATGTAGAATAAAGGCAATGCTTATGAAGAAGATTCTGTGGTAAACTTCTTGAATTGCCCCCCCCATCAGCATGGACAAGGGCTTTATAGAGCCTGCCTTCACCAATAATGTAAGTTTGTCCTTCTCAAGCCTTCAAACTTTGTTGTGTATATTTGGTTAGGCATGACTGCAACAGCTGTTTATTTTTGGTGTTTGCATCAAATTGCATGTTTAAAGTTTATTATGTACTCCCTCCGTCTCATAATATAAGAACGTTTTTGACATTAGTGTAGTGTAAAAAACGTTCTTATATTATGGGACGGAGGGAGTAGTTCATAAACAAAAGTTTGTCCTTCTCAATTTAAGTTTTCAGTTGTACAACCAAGTTCCTTCTTCATACCATGTAAATTAAACTATACAGAGCTAGTGATCTTATTTTGCCAATCTGAAATGGGATACATTGACAGCACACTAACCATTGATACTTATGAGTTCTTTATTTGTAATCCAGTGGTCTCGTGAAGCTGCCAACTCCTTCACAATGTCATTTCCTGCCATGTCTTGACCTGAACAATACCATATTGTGTTAATGCTATTTTAAACCGTGTCACTTTATTCGTCAGTAAGAAATGTGATGAATTGTCAGCACTGATACTTAAATGTGCAAAACCTGTCATCTGTCTGCTTGTTTATCTTTCAGAGTGAGGAGGATATAAGTGTCAAACAAGTGCAGTCTCACCAGCTTGCTCAGCTGCTTGCGCTGCAGCTCCCGAGCAGGGCTAACCTTTCTTGAACTCTATGAAGTGCTGTCGGTTTTGTATATTATTTTGTCGGCGTGTTTAATTGCACTGGTGGCGATCTTTGATGCCCAGTGTATGTAATCTGCTGTCTGCTTGTGCTTTATTATCATAGTGGCGAACTTTGATGCCCAGTGGATATAATATGCCATAATTTTTTATTGTATTGTCTAGGTTTTTTTCTTATTCACGATGCTGCAGTTATTTTACTGTATATATATCCTGTCTTCGCAGTAAACCGGCCAAACCGTAAAATTACGGTACATAATTGGGCCGTCATGCAAATCACCATGTATGATCTGCATCATGGGCCCCGTCATCTTGGTCCGTTAATAGGCCTAAATGTAAACTGGCCCACTAGTAGATTCGGGCCTTTAATAGGCCAAGTAAATTGCCGGCCCTATTTTCCCAAGAAAACTCAATGGGCTTTTAGGAGGCTGAAAAGTAGGTTGGGCCTGAAACGTGCCGAACAGCTCACGGGCCGGCAGCAGGCCGAAATAGACCCTAGCCCATGATTGTGCCAATCAAATCATGGGCTTATAACAGGCCAAAATTATCTCGGTCCTTGTTTGGCCCAATCAGATTATCGTCTGTGAGCAGGCCGGATGCAAACGGGGCCGTAGTTAGGCCCAACTATATGACGGGCTTTTAACAGGCCGAAATATATATAGGGCCAAAATTTTAAACGGGCCTTTAACAGGCCGAAACTAATATCAGGCCGAATTACTAAATGGGTCTTTATCAAGCGGGCCCAAAAGCATAGCGTCCATTTGACGGGCTGAATCTGATATGGGTCATAATTTAGCCCAAAGCCTCTCAAAGGGTCGGACCTGATCTGGGCCGTAATTTGGCCCACAACATGGTAGGCTTTTAACGGGCCGGATCACATATGGGCCTTTATTAGGCCCGGAACGTGGCAGACTGTTAATGGACCGGATCAAATATGGGCCGGCATTTGGCCCAAAACATGGCAGCCTGTTAATGGGCCGGCCTACTAGTGTCATCAAAATCTTTTGGGCCTTCAGCTGGGCCGGCCCATTATGGTCGGCGAAATCTCGAGGGCCTTTAGCTAGGCCGGCCCATTATGGTCCGCAAAATCTTGTGGGCCTTTAGCTGGGCCGGCCCATTTATGGGCCGTAAAATCTCGCGGGCCTTTAGCTGGGCCGGCCCATTATGGCCCGCAAAATCTTATGGGCCTTTAGCTGGGCCGGCCCATTATGGTACGCAAAATCTCGTGGGCTTTTGCTGGGCTGGCCCATTATGGACCGCAAAATCTTGTGGGCCTTTAGTTGAGCCGGCCCATTTAAACTTTATGGGCCACTTTTGGGCCGGTCCACGTGTCAACATTTCATAAGCGCATCTCGCCCATTGGATGAGTGACACATGTCCCAACGGTGAGCCGACAAGTGTTTCCTCCAGCCAATGATGATTCTACACGTGGAAAATCCCGATTGGTCGGGGCTGTTAACGGGTTATCGGATCCAAAATCGGACCCGATAGGTTAACGGCGTTCCGTTATGGTGGATGCCACGTGTCAGTCACCCTTGACGAAAGCACTTCTGTGACGCGCAATTTATCGTCATGGAAGTGGACACTTCCGTGATGATAAATTTGGTAATGTCATGGACCACTTCTATGACAGCACAGGTATGACTATCTTGATTCTGTCATAAAATCGTCATGGATGTACATGTATGACAGAAAACGTGACCTACTGTGACAAACACGTATCATCACGGAAGTGTATTTTTTTGTAGTGTACTGTTGGGTAATTGATAGAACTTCAAATAAGCATGACGATATATAGGCAATGACCACTATATAGGCATCACGTCCAAGATTAGTAGACCGACTCCTGCCTGCATCTACTACTATTACTCCACACATTGACCGCTATCCAGCATGCATCTAGTGTATTAAGTTCATGGAGAAAGGAAGTGATGTAATAAGAACGATGGCATGATGTAGACAAGATCTATTTATGTAGAAATATACCCCATCTTGTTATCCTTAATAGCAATGATACATAAGTGTCGGTTCCCCTTATGTCACTCGGATCAAGCACCGTAAGATCGAACCCATCACAAAGCACCTCTTCCCATTGCAAGATAAGTAGATCAAGTTGGCAAAACAAAACCCAAATATCGGAGAAAAAATACGAGGCTATAAGAAATCATGCATATAAGAGATCAAAGAAGACTCAAATAACTTTCATAGATAAAAACATAGATCTGATCATAAACTCAAAGTTCATCGGATCCCAACAAACACACCGCAAAAAGAGTTATATCATATGGATCTCCAAGATACCATTGTATTGAGAATCAAAAGAGAGAGAGGAAGCCATCTACCAACTAACTACAGGCCCATAGGTCTACAATGAACTACTCACGCATCATCAGAGAGGCACCAATGAGGATGATGAACCCCTCCGTGATGGTGTCTAGATTGGATCTGGTGGTTCTGGAACTTGCGGTGACTCGAATTGATTTTCGTTGACTCCCTTAGGGTTTCTGGAATATTGGGGTATTTATAGAGCAAAGAGGCGGTGCAGGAGGCCACTGAGGTGGGCACAACCCACCTGGGCGCGCCTGGGGGGCCAGGCGCGCCCTGGAGGGTTGTGCCCCCCAGGTGCTTCTCCGGCCCATTGGGTGTCTTCTGGTCCATAAAAATTCCACAAAAAGTTTCGTTGCATTTGGACTCCGTTTGATATTGATTTCCTGCGATGTAAAAAACAAGCAGAAAACAGCAACTAGCACTAGGCACTATGTCAATAGGTTAGTACCAAAAAATGATATAAAATGATTATAAAATGATTGTAAAACATCCAAGAATGATAATATAGCAGCATGGAACAATCAAAAATTATAGATACATTGGAGACGTATCAGCATCCCTAAGTTTAATTCCTGCTCATCCTCGAGTAGGTAAATGATAAAAACAGAATTTTTGATGTGGATGCTGCCTAACATGTTCATCACATATTGTTTTATTTGTAGCATGGACATTTGGACTTTTATATGGTTCAAAGCAATAGTCTAGTTTTGACATGAGGACTTTAATACTCAAGCATATCAACAAGCAACCATGTCTTTCAAAATATCAACACTAAAGCATGTTATCCCTAGCCCATTATGCTCAACCATTGATCCATTCATGAAACACACTCGCATATTAGCTACACCCAATGCTCAAGTACAATCATAGTGCCCCTTAGTTAGTGCTTTATAAGAGAAGATGGAGACGCAAGTAAAAATAAAAATTGCATAAAGTAAATAGAAAGGCCCTTCGTAGGGGGAGTAGGGATTTGTAGAAGTGCCAGAGCTCAAAGCGAAAAGGATAGATAAAACTATTTTGGGAGACATGCTTTTCCTGTCAACAAAAATGACCGAGTAGTTCCCAATACTTTCCATGCTAGATATATCATAGGCGGTTCCCAAACAGAAAATAAAGTTTATTCCTTTTTCCACCATACTTTCACTTTCCATGGCTAGCCGTATTCATGGGTGCCTTCAATACCAACACTTTCCAAGGAATTTATTATTTGACAACATAAAGTAAATTCATTTTTCATATCGGGACTGGGCATCCCTAATACCTTTGCCGTACTCTCGTGCAATGACAAGTGAATAAACACCCATCTTGAGAATAACACATCTAACTTAGTGCAAATGAAGGCTAGCAAAAGATTGAGAAGCATCCAACAATGAAACGAAAAATCTCATAAGCAAGCATTAAGCATAACTAACACCGAGTAATGCACCACAAGTAGGATGTAATTTCATTGCATAACTATTGGCTTTCGTGCTTGCATAGGGAATCATGAACCTTAACACCAATATTCTTACTAAAGCATAATTACTCATCAACATGACTCACATATCATATCATCATATCTCAAAACTATTACAAAGAATCAAGTTTATTTTGTCCAATGATCTTCATGAAAGTTTTTATTATATCCTCATTGGATAACTATCACTTTGGAACTAATTTTCATGTGTTGCTTTTGATAAGCTCAAACAAATATTAGTGAAGATCATGAGCATCATATTTCTTTCTCTCAAATTAATTTAAGTGAAGCAAGAGATAATTTCTTGAAAATTTTACTAGCTCTCAAATAAATCTAAGTGAAGCAAGAGAGCATTTCTTCAAAAATACGAAAGTACACCGTGCTCAAAAAGATATAAGTGAAGCACTAGAGCAATTCCATAGTTCATAAAGATTTAAGTGCAGCATAGAGAGCAATTCTAACAAGTCATGGCATAATTTTGGCTCTCTCAGATAGGTGTGTCCAGCAAGGATTTAAGACTTAAAACAAAAATCAAATCAAGCAAAGACTCATATCATACAAGACGCTCCAAGCAAAACTCATAGTATGTGACGAATAAAAATATAGCTTCGAGTAAAATACCGATGGTCGTTAGAAGAAAGAGGGGACGCCACTCTCGGGCATCTCCAAGCTTAGTTGCTTGCTTATCTTTGGATAATAGCTTGGGATGACATGGGCATCCCCAAGCTTAGTCTCTTCTTACTCCTTATTCCTTCATCCATCGTAATATCACCCAAAACTTGAAAACTTCAATCACACAAAACTCAACAAAACCTTCGTGAGATCCGTTAGTATAAGAAAGAAAATCACTACTATAAGTGCTGTCGCAAATCCATTCATATTTTATTCTTGCATTATATCTGATCTATTCCAACTTTTCTATGGCAAAAACTCTTCAAAGAAAACCACAGAATCATCAAAACAAGCACACCACGCAAAGAAAACAGAATATGTCAAAAACAGAACAGTCTGTAGCAATCTGGATATTTCGAATACTTATTTAACTCCAAAAATTCTAAAAAATTAGGACCACGTGAGCTATTTTTATATTAATCGTCTGCAAAAAGAATTGGTATTTTATCACGCTTCTGTTAAAAATGAGAATTATTTCCGTGAGCGCAAAAGTTTTTGTTTTTCAGCAAGATCAAATTAACTATCACCCAACCTGATCCCAAAGGCTTTGCTTGGCACAAACACTAATTAAAATACAAAAACACAATCATAGCAGTAGCATAATTGTGAAAACACTCAAGAACAGAAAGCAAAATAAAAAAATAAATTTTATTCATTGGGTTGCCTCCCAACAAGCGCTATCGTTTTACGCCCCTAACTAGGCATAAAGCACGGATCTAAGTATTGTCATCTTTATTCTCCAACTCTTCAATCAAACACTTGAAATTCTTCAAGGATTTAGCATATCAATTTTAAACAACAATACTTCTAGGAACAAGTTTGAGGAATTCATTCTTGCCGATAGGGTCTCTTATTACTTCAATAAAATCCGGGTGAATACTAATCATCTTAAGATCTTCTTTACCGTTATTACTAGAAGTTGCACCCTTACTCTTAGTATCTTGAGTGATCTTGCCAATCTTTACGGGAGTTTTTTCAATAGTTTTAGCGGAAGCAAAAGCAATTACTAAAGATTTCTTCCAATTTATCGATCCGAGAGGGGATTTCTTCAATTCTTTCATGAATTATGGTCCCCTTTTCTTTCAACAACTTAAAAACTTCTCCCTCTTTTGACCCAAATTTAGAAGCAAAATTATGCATCTTTTTATCCAAGCTTTCAAAATGTTCTTCATTGAGCATTTTCTTTTCAATAACATCTAGTCTTTCCATAACATGCTCGAGAGTCAAAGTTGTTTCATTAATCGTAAGCGGTGGTGAACCCACTAAATTTCCCATAGCATTAAAAGCATCAAGAGAGGGACACATCAAGAAATTTCCACCGATAATCGTATCAAGGACGAATCTATACCAAGTGGTGATGCCCACATAAAAACAACACAGAAGAACAACAGTAGATTGCTTACGGATAGATCTATTATGAGCATTGCAAATCCTATTTTAAATTGTCCCCTCCCCTTTGTTTAAAGTTAAGAACCTCATTCTCGAGAGTGCATGCAATAGCGGAAGAACTATCCATAACAACAAAAGTGGCAAACAAGTTTGCACAGAAAAACAGATCTGACGAGAAAACGGCGAACGAAAAAGAGGGCGAATAAAACTGAATTTTTTTGTTAAGTGGGGGAGAGGAAAACGAGAGGCAAATGGTAAATAATGTAAATTGCAAGGAGATGAGATTTGTGATTAGGAACCTGGTAGATGTTGATGATGTTTCCTCGGCAACGGCGCCAAAAATTCCTTTTGATGTTTGCTTGAACTACGTCGGTATTTCCCCAAAGAGGAAGGGATGATGCAGTACAACAGTGGTAAGTATTTCCCTTAGTGATGAGACCAAGGTTATCGAATCAGTAGGAGAACCACGAAACACCACGTAAACAGCTCTTGCACACAAAGAACAAATACTTGCAACCCGACGTAAGAGAGTGGTTGTCAATCCCTCACGGGTAAAAAGATAGATAAAATTGTAGTAGATTGGATAAATAGATCTCGCGGGAACGCGAGATAAAATAAATAACAATAAATTGCTGCAAGGTATTTTTGTATATTTGGATTAATAGATCTGAAAGTAAAAGAAAATAAAAATAGATCGCGAAGGCAAATATAATAAAGAAGAGACCCGGGGGCCGTAGATTTCACTAATGGCTTCTCTCGAGAAAAATAGCAAACGGTGGATAAACAAATTACTGTTGGGCAATTGATAGAACTTCAAATAATCATGACGGTATCTAGGCAATGATCATTATATAGGCATCATGTCCAAGATTAGTAGACCGACTCCTGCCTGCATCTACTACTATTACTCCACACATCGACCGCTATCCAGCATGCATCTAGTGTATTAAGTTCATGGAGAAATGGAGTAATGCAATAAGAATGATGACATGATGTAGACAAGATCTATTTATGTAGAAATAGACCCCATCTTGTTATCCTTAATAGCAACGATACATACGTATCGGTTCCCCTTCTGTCACTGGGATCAAGAACCGTAAGATCAAACCCATCACAAAGCACCTCTTCCCATTGCAAGATAAATAGATCAAGTTGGCCAAACAAAACCCAAATATGAGAGAAGAAATATGAGGCTATAAGCAATCGTGCATATAAGAGATCAAAGAAGACTCAAATAACTTTCATGGATAAAAACATAGATCTGATCATAAACTCAAAGTTCAAAGAATCCCAACAAACACACCGCTCATACGTCTCCAACGTATCTATAATTTTGATTGTTTCATGCTATTATATTATCTGTTTTGGATATTTTATATGCATAAATATGCTATTTTATATTATTTTTGGGACTAACCTATTAACCTAGAGCCCAGTGTCGGTTCCTATTTTCTCCGTGTTTTAGAGTTTCGCAGAAAAGGAATACCAAACGGAATAAAACTTTCGCGATGATTTTTCTTGGACCAGAAGACATCTAGAGGACTTGGAGTGCAAGTCAGAGATGCCACCAGGCAGCCACAAGGACGGAGGGCGCGCCCAGGGGGTAGGGCGCCCCCACCCTTGTGGGCCCCTCGTGACTCCGCCGACCTAGTTTCTTCGCCTATATATTCTCATATATCCCAAAACCAACAGAGAGAGCCACGAAAACACTTTTCCAGCGCCGCAACCTTTTGTACCCATGAGATCCCATCTAGGGGCCTTTTCCGGCGTCCTGACGGAGGGGGATTCGATCACGGAGGGCTTCTACATCAACACCATTGCCCTTCTGATGAAGCATGAGTAGTTTACCACAGACCTACGGGTCCATAGCTAGTAGCTACATGACTTCTTCTCTCTCTTTGATTCTCAATATCATGTTCTCCTCGATGTTCTTGGAGATCTATTTGATGTAATACTCTTGTGCGGTGTGTTTGTCGAGATCCGATGAATTGTGGATTTATGATCAGCTTATCTATGAATATTATTCGAATCTTCTCTGAATTCTTATATGCATGATTTGATATCTTTGCAAGTCTCTTGAAACTATCGATTTGGTTTGGCCAACTAGATTGGTTTTTCTTGCAATGGGAGAAGTGCTTAGCTTCTGGTTCAATCTTGCGGTGTCCTTTCCTAGCGACAGTACGGGCAGCAAGGCACGTATTGTATTGTTGCCATCGAGGATAAAAAGATGGGGTTTTCATCATATTGCTTGAGTTAATTCCTCTACATCATGTCATCTTGCTTAATGCATTACTCCGTTCTTTATGAACTTAATACTCTAGATGCATGCTGGATAGTGGTCGATGTGTGGAGTAATAGTAGTAGATGCAGAATCGTTCAGGTCTACTTGACACGGACATGATGCCTATATTCATGATCATTGCCTCAGATATCGTCATAACTTTGCGCTTTTCTATCAATTGCTCGGCAGTAATTTGTTCACCCATCGTAATATTTTCTATCTTGAGAGAAGCCTTTAGTGAAACCTATGGCCCCGGGTCTATTTTCCATCGTATAAGTTCCTATTTTCCATCATATAAGTTTCTAATCTACAATTTTAGTTTCCGATTTACTTCCTTAGCAATCTTTTACTTTCCGATCTATAAACCAAAAATACCAAAAATATTTACTTTACCGTTTATCTATCTCTATTAGATCTCACTTTTGCAAGTAACCGTGACGGGATTGACAACCCCTTTATCGCGTTGGGTGCAATTTGTTTGATTGTTTGTGCAGGTATTCAGTGACTTGTGCGTTGTCTCCTACTGGATTGATACCTTGGTTCTCAAACTGAGGGAAATACTTACTCTACTTTGTTGCATCACCCTTTCCTCTTCAAGGGAAAAATCAACGCAAGCTCAAGAAGTAGCAGGAAGAATTTCTGGCGCCGTTGCCGGGGAGATCTACGAAAAGTCAAGACATACGAAGTACCCATCATAAACTCTCGTCTCTTGCATTACATTATTCGCCATTCGCCTCTCGTTTTCCTCTCCCCCACTTCTAAAACGATTTTCGAAATATTTGTCTTTTCTGCGCCCCTCTTTCGTTCGTATTCTTTGTTTGATTTTTGCTTGCCTGAATGTTGGTGTGCCTGCTTGCCATTATGGATCAACCAAAGAACGTTGATCCTCACTTTAGGAGTATGGAAGAAATTGAAAATAATGTTAGGAGCTTCATGTCTTTACATTTGAGCATAATAGTTTTTTAGAAACGAGCTTATGGAGTAGAAAAGTTTTATGGAGTGCATGAATAAAGAGCTCGATGATATGTCTAAGGAATTTTATGGTTTGAAATCTCAGTTTGCTCGTCTTGAAAATTTAGTAGGCCAAATTTCTGATAAACAAGCTACATTAGTAAATAAGATGGCCGCTAAACCCGAGTCTTTAAATAATGATGAAGATCTTAAAGTGATTGATTTGACTCCTATTGAATCTTTGTTTTCCAATATAAATCTTGATAAAGATGGAATTTGAGAGGTTAAAACTTTAAGTAGCAATGAACCCACTCTTTGGATTTCAAGGAATTTAATTATGATAATTGTTCCTTAATAGATTGTATTTCCTTGTTGCAATCCATGTTGAATTCTCCTCGTGCTTATAATCAAAACAAAGCTTTTACTAAACATATCGTTGATGCTATGATGCAATCTTTTGTAGACAAGCTTGAATTGGAAGTTTTTATCCCTAGAAAAATTTATGATGACTGGGAACCTACTGTTAAGATTAAGATTAAAGATTATGAGTGCCATGCTTTGTGTGATTTGGGTGCTAGTGTTTCCACGATTCCAGAAACTTCATGTGATGTGTTAGGTTTCCATGAATTTGATGATTGTTCTTTAAATTTGCATCTTGCGGATTCCACCATTAAGAAACCTATGGGAAGGATTCATGATGTTATTATTGTTGCAAATAGGAATTATGTGCCCATATATTTCATTGTTCTTGATATAGATTGCAATCCTACATGTCCTATTATTCTTGGTAGACCTTTCCTTAGAACGATTGGTGCAATTATTGATATGAAAGAAGGAAATATTAGATTTCAATTTCTGTTAAGGAAAGGCATGGAACACTTTACAAGAAAGAAAATTAAATTGCCTTATGAATCTATTATGAGAGCTACTTATGGATTGCATGGCAAAAATGATAATACTTAGATCTATTCGTGTTTTATGCCTAGCTAAGGGCGCTAAACAATAGCGCTTGTTGGGAGGCAACCCAATTTTATTTTATTTTTTGCTTTTTAGGTTCTGTTTTGCATTAAATAATTCATCTAGCCTCTGGTTAGATGTGTTTTTGTGTTTTAATTAGTGTTTGTGCCAAGTAAGACCGTTAGGATAGCTTACGGTGATAGTTGATTTGATCTTGCTGAAAAACAGAAACTTGTGCGCTCAGGAAAACAGTTATCATTTTTAACAAAAGCGTGATAAAATATTGATTCTTTTTGCAGAATATTAATAAAAAAATCTTAGGTTGTCCTAATTTTTTAGAATTTTTGGAGTTACATAAGTATTCGAAATATCCAGATTGCTACAGACTGTTCTGTTTTTGACAGATTCTGTTTTCTATGTGTTGTTTGCTTATTTTGATGAATCTATGGCTAGTATCAGGGGGTATGTAATGACCCAGAAGTATAGGGGATCAATTGTAGCTCTTTTCGATAAGTAAGAGTGTCGAACCCAACGAGGAGTAGAAGGAAATGACAAGTAGTTTTCAGTAAGGTAATGTCTACAAGTGCTGAAATTGTAAGTAGCGAGTAGTTTGATAGCAAGATAATTTCTAACGAGCAAGTAACGATAATAATAACAAGTATGCAGCAAGGTAGCCCAATCCTTTTGAGGAAAAGTACAGGCCAAAATGGTCTCTAATGATAGGCAAAGCATTCTTGAGGGTACACGGGATTTTCATCTAGTCACTTTCATCATGTTGGTTTGATTTGTGTTCGCTACTTTGATAATTTGATATGTGGGTGGACCAGTGCTTAGGTGTTGTTCTTACTTGAACAAACCTCCTACTTATGATTAACCCTCCCACAAGCATCCGCAACTACGAGAAAAGTATTAATAATAAATTCTAACCATAGCATTAAATTCTAGGATCCAATCGGTCCCTTACGGAATAGCGCATAAACTGGGGTTTAAGCTTCTGTCACTCTCGCAACCCATCGTCTAATTGCTACTCCACAATGCATTCCCTTAGGCCCAAATATGGTGAAGTGTCATGTAGTCGATGTTCACATGACACCACTAAGGGAATAACAACGTACATACTATCAAAATATCGAACACATATCAAGTTCACATGATTACTTGCAACATGATTTCTCCCGTGACCTCGAGAACAAAGGTAACTACTCACAGATGATAAACATGCTCATGATCATAGGAGTATTAAATAGCATATTGGATCTGAACATATAATGTTCCACCAAATAGTAATCAACTACAAGATGTAATCAACACTACTAGTCACCCAGAAGCACCAATCTATAGTTCCGGTAACAAGATTGAATACACGAGATGAACTAGGGTTTGAGATGAGATGGTGCTGTTGAAGATGTTGATGGAGATTGCCCTCCCCAAGATGGGAGAGTTGTTGGTGATGACGATGATTTCCCCCTCCGGGAGGGAAGTTCCCCCGGCGGAATCGCTCCATCGGAGGGCAAAAGTGCCCTTGCCCAAGTTCCGCCTCGAGACGGCGGCGCTCCATCCCTAAAGCCTTCTCCTTATTTTTTCTAGGTCAAAATGACTTATGTACCAGAAGATGGGCACCAGAGGTGGGCCGAGGAGGCCACAACCCACCAGGGCGCGGTAGGGGGCCCTGGCGCGCCCAGGTGGGTTGTGCCCACCTGGTGGCCCCCTCTGGTAGTTATTGGCTCGAGTATTTCTTAAATATTCCATAAAAAATCCCCGTCAAGTTTCAGCTCATTTGGAGTTGTGCAAAATAGGTAGCCTGCGTAGCTTTTTCAGGTCCAGATTTCCAGCTGCCGGAATTCTCCCTCTTTGTGTGTACCTTGTAAATTATGAGAGAAAAGGCTTTAGAATTACTCCAGAAAGCATTATTATGGATAGAAACATTACAAACAATAGTAATAAAACATGATGCAAAATGGACGTATCAACTCCCCCAAGCTTAGACCTCACTTGTCCTCAAGCGAAATCCGAAATCGAAAAACATGCCCACATGCTTTGAGAGAGAGGTGTCTTTAAAAACAAAATACGGACATAGAAGCATCATGTTGATTATCATAACAACAAAAAAATTAAACATAGGACTTTTATCATATACTTTTCATGAATAAGTAACAGTTCATCACATAATCAAAGTATAAAGCAAAAACTCTATTAGAAACCAACAAACTATGTTCTCAGTCAACTTTGCAACTACAATTCATCATCTTTTCAGGGAGGGTCACGTGTCGGAGCCTTTAGGAAAGTCCACATACTCAACCATCATATAGTCTTCTATGATTGCTAACACTCACTTTGTACCCATGAGCAAAACATTTCAACCGGACACATAGAAAGATAGGGGCTTATAGTTTCGCCTCCCAACATACTCACCTCAAGAGTCATGTCAACAATATAACTCATGCCATCTATATTCAATTGGACATATGTGCCTAGATCTTTCCTCACCACATGATGCTTGCCAAAAGAGAAAATAAAAAGGAATGTAAGGAAAACTATGACTCTTTGCATAAAAGTAAATACATAAAATTAAAACATAGGCCCTTCGCAGAGGGAAGCAGAGGTCGCCATGCGCTTATTTGTTTGCATGCTCAATCCCTTAGTGCAAGAGAACGTCACGTTGTATTGCCCCTTAAGATGACAACCTTTATTATGCAGTCTGTCGCTTTTATTTTTGTCATCCATGTTCGTACAACGCTCAATTTTCTCTTACACTAAATGATCTCACATATTTAGAAGCAATTTTTATTGCCCTTTTGCACCGATGACAACTTACTTGAGGGATCTTGCTCTATCCCTAGGTAGGTATGGTGGACACTTGTAAAAGATTTGGGTTTAAGGGTTTTTGGATGCACAAGTAGTATCTCTACTTAGTGCAGCATTTTTGGCTAGCAAAGATAGGGGCAAGCATCACATGTTGAAGGATCTATGACAATATGACTTCTATGTGAATATAAACAAACATAAACCATTAAGTTGTCTTCCTTTCCCAACGTCAACAATTTTGGCATATAATATTTTGATGAGGGTTCACAATCACAAAAGATTTCTAGGATAGTATATTCATATGTGAATCTTCTCTTCCCTTATTAATTCTTTCATGAGTTGCATCATTGACTAATGCTATGTTTGTCAATCTCTAATAAAATTTCCTACTTATACTTTTTGTCGGCGTCCTGGGAACAGGGGTCCCCAGACTTGCCTGCCTGCGGCCCACGGCGTGGCCCCCTGTACGGCCCATCTTCACCAGCAAGCACTCAGGACCCTCGCGAGGGTCCAAGCCTTGCAAGGGGGACGACACAAGACCTCCTCAGGGACGGCCTCACCAGGCCGGCTCGCGAGGGGCGGAGAGATCAAGGCAAGGGAGACCTCGCGAGGTTTCTGTGATGCAAGCCATGACGAATGGAGCCAGCCAGGCGCCAGGCGGGCGCCAGCGCGCGCAGTGTCCTCGTTTCCTCTTCGGTGCTAAAGAGGCAAGCGCAGGCGAGGAGTCCCGAGGCATCAGGCAAAGGTTTCCTTATCGGTGCAACAAGACCAAGACCAGCAGGAGGGCAAGACGGAGGTCACCGTGGAGCCCAAGACGGCGTCACCACCAGAGCCTTTGGCAGGCAAAGACCACCTTTAGTCAGGATAACTTGTACTAGTTGTCCCCCTTCGAATTTGGCCGTTGTGGGTCCCTTCCCGCTCAATATTTAGGGAGACGACCAGGGCCTCTATAAATAGGACTAGCCACTACCGTAGGAGGCACCTGGAACGGATCCACAGATCATCCAGATCATCCTCTACCACAAAACTCACCAAGCACAAGCTCACCTCTCCTCAGGAGGCTATTCTTCCCTTGTAAATGTTCATCCTCAGCCCAAGAGTCAATCCACCACACCACACTGCAGTAGGGTATTACACCACATCGGTGGCCTGAACGAGTATAAACTCTTGTGTCTCATGTTCTTTGGGTTCGTCTAGCTAGGCCTTGCGATAGTTGTGAGAGCAATCTAGGGAGACAGAGATCTTCGTGCGCACCCCAGTGTTCAAACCTCAAGGGGTTTACCGGAACCCGAAATCCGACATTAGGCGCGCTGATGTCTACTACACAACCTTCTTCTTGTAGACGTGGTTGGGCCTCCAAGTGCAGAGGTTTGTAGGACAGTAGCAAATTTCCCTCAAGTGGATGACCTAAGGTTTATCAATCCGTGGGAGGCGTAGGTTGAAGATGGTCTCTCTCAAACAACCCTGCAACCAAATAACAAAGAGTCTCTTGTGTCCCCAACACACCCAATACAATGGTAAATTGTATAGGTGCACTAGTTCGGCGAAGAGATGGTGATACAAGTGCAATATGGATGGTAGATATAGGTTTTTGTAATCTGAAAATATAAAAACAGCAAGGTAAAAAGCGATAAAAGTGAGCGTAAACGGTATTGCAATGCTAGGAAACAAGGCCTAGGGTTCATACTATCACTAGTGCAAGTTCTCTCAACAATAATAACATAATTGGATCATATAACTATCCCTCAACATGCAACAAAGAGTCACTCCAAAGTCACTAATAGAGGAGAACAAACGAAGAGATTATGGTACGGTACGAAACCACCTCAAAGTTATCCTTTCTGATCGATCTATTCAAGAGTCCGTAGTAAAATAACATGAAGCTATTCTTTCCGTTCGATCTATCATAGAGTTCGTACTAGAATAACACCTTAAGACACAAATCAACCAAAACCCTACTGTCACCTCAATTATCCATGGGTATGATTATACGATATGCGTCACACAATCTCAGATTCATCTATTCAAACCAACACAAAGAACTTCAAAGAGTGCCCCAAAGTTTCTACTGGAGAGTCAAGACGAAAACGTGTGCCAACCCCTATGCATAAGTTCACAAGGTCACTGAACCCGCAAGTTGATCACCAAAACATACATCGAGTGAATCACGTGATATCCCATTGTCACCATAGATAAGCACGGCAAGACATACATCAAGTGCTCTCAAATCCTTAAATACTCAATCCGATAAGATAACTTCAAAGGAAAAACTCAATCCATTACAAGAGAGTAGAGGGGGAGAAACATCATAAGATCCAACTAAAACAGCAAAGCTCGCGATACATCAAGATCGTACCATCTCAAGAACATGAGAGAGAGAGAGATCAAACACATAGCTACTGGTACATACCCTCAGCCCCGAGGGTGAACTACTCCCTCCTCGTCATGGAGAGCGCCAGGATGATGAAGATGGCCACCGGTGAGGGATCCCCCCCTCCGGCAAGGTGCCGGAACAGGGTCCCGATTGGTTTTTGGTGGCTACAGAGGCTTGCGGCGGCGTAACTCCCGATCTATTCTGCACCCCGATGTTTTTAGGGTATATGGATATATACAGGCGAAAGAAGTCTGTCCGGGGAGCCACGAGGGGCCCACGAGAGTGGGGGCGCACCCAGGGGCAGGCGCGCCTCCCTGCCTTGTGGCCACCTCCAAGCTTCCTTGACTTCAACTCCAAGTCTCATGGATCACGTTCGTTCCAAAAATCACGCTCCCAAAGGTTTCATTCCGTTTGGACTCCGTTTGATATTCCTTTTGTGCGAAACACTGAAAGAAGGAAAAAAACAGAAACTGGCGCTCGGCTCTGGGTTAATATGTTAGTCCCAAAAATAATATAAAAGTGTATAATAGAGCCCATAAACATCCAAAACAGATAATATAATAGCATGGAACAATCAAAAATTATAGATACGTTGGAGACGTATCAGCATCCCCAAGCTTAATTCCTGCTCGTCCTCGAGTAGGTAAATGATAAAAACAAATTTTTTGATGTGGAATGCTACCTAACATGTTTATCAATGTAATCTTCTTTATTGAGGCAAGAATATTCAGATCCATAAGATTCAAAACAAAAGTTTAATATTGACATGAAAATAATAATACTTCAAGCATACTAATAAAGCAATCGTGTCTTCTCAAAATAACATGGCCAAAGCAAGCTATCCCTACAAAATCATATCGTCTGGCTATACTCTATCTTCATCACACAAAATATTTAAATCATGCACAACCCCGATGACAAGCCAAGCAATTGTTTCATACTTTTGATGTTCTCAAACTTTTTCAATCTTCACGCAATATATGAGCATGAGCCATGGACATAGCACTATAGGTGGAATAGAATGGTGGTTGTGGAGAAGACAAAAAAGGAGAAGATAGTCTCACATCAACTAGGCGTATCAACGGGCTATGGAGATGCCCATTAATAGATATCAATGTGAGTGAGTAGGGATTGCCATGCAACGGATGCACTAGAGCTATAAGTGTATGAAAGCTCAACAAAAGAAACTAAGTGGGTGTGCATCCAACTCGCTTGCTCACGAAGACCTAGGGCAATTTGAGGAAGCCCATCATTGGAATATACAAGACAAGTTCTATAATGTAAAATTCCCACTAGTATATGAAAGTGACAACATAGGAGACTCTCTATCATGAAGATTATGGTGCTACTTTGAAGCACAAGTGTGGTAAAAGGATAGTAACATTGTCCCTTCTCTCTTTTTCTCTCATTTTTTTATTTTTTTATTTGGGACTTTTCTCTTTTTTTATGGCCTCTTTTTTTTAGTCCGGAGTCTCATCCCGACTTGTGGGGGAATCATAGTCTCCATCATCCTTTCCTCACTGGGACAATGCTCTAATAATGATGATCATCACACTTTTATTTACTTACAACTCAGGAATTACAACTCGATACTTAGAACAAAATATGACTCTATATGAATGCCTCCGGCGGTGTACCGGGATATGCAATGACTCATGAGTGACATGTATGAAAGAATTATGAACGGTGGCTTTGCCACAAATACAATGTCAACTACATGATCATGCAAAGCAATATCACAATGATGGAGCGTGTCATAATAAACGGAACGGTGGAAAGTTGCATGGCAGTATATCTCGGAATGGCTATGGAAATGCCATAATAGGTAGGTATGGTGGCTGTTTTGAGGAAGGTATATGGTGGGTGTATGATACTGGCGAAAGGTGCGCGGTATTAGAGAGGCTAGCAATGGTGGAAGGGTGAGAGTGTGTATAATCCATGGACTCAACATTAGTCATAATGAACTCACATACTTATTGCAAAAATCTATTAGTTATCGAAACGAAGTACTACGCGCATGCTCCTGGGGGGATAGATTGGTAGGAAAAGACCATCGCTCGTCCCCGACCGCCACTCATAAGGAAGACAATCAATAAATAAATCATGCTCCGACTTCATCACATAACGGTTCACCATACATGCACGCTACGGGAATCACAAACTTTAACAAAAGTATTTATCAAATTCACAACTACTCAACTAGCATGACTCTAATATCACCATCTTCATATGTCAAAACAATCATAAGGAATCAAACTTCTCATAGTATTCAATGCACTTTATATGAAACTTTTTATTATACCCCTCTTGGATGCCCATCATATTAGGACTAAATTCATAACCAAAGCAAATTACCATGCTATTCTAAAGACTCTCAAAATAATATAAGTGAAGCATGAGAGTTCATCTATTTCTTCAAAATAAAACTACCGTCGTGCTCTAAAAGATATAAGTGAAGCACTAGAGCAAATGACAAACTACTCCGAAAGATATAAGTGAAGATCAATGAGTAGCTAACTAATTATGTAGCTATGTGAAGAATCTCTCCCATTTAAGAATTTCAGATCTTGTGATTTTATTCAAACAGCAAGCAAAACAAAAGAAAATAAAATGATACTCCAAGCAAAACACATATCATGTGGTGAATAAAAATATAGCTCCAGGTAAAGTTACCGATGGATGAGGACGAAAGAGGGGATGCCTTCCGGGGCATCCCCAAGCTTTGGCTTTTTGGTGTCCTTGGATTTACCTTGAGGTGCCTTGGGCATCCCCAAGCTTAGGCTCTTTCCACTCCTTATTCCATAGTCCATCGAATCTTTACCCAAAACTTGAAAACTTCACAACACAAAACTCAACAGAAAATCTCGTGAGCTCCGATAGCGAAAGAAAACAAAACACCACTTCATGGTACTGTAACAAACTAATTCTTCATTTATATTGGTGTTAAACTTACTTTATTCCAACTTCTCTATGGTTTATAAACTCTTTTACTAGCCATAGATTCATCAAAATAAGCAAACAACACACTAAAAACAGAATCTGTCAAAAACAGAACAGTCTGTAGTAATATGTAACTAACGTAAACTTCTGGAACTCTAAAAATTCTGCCAAAATAGGACGGCCAAACTAATTTGTTTATTGATCTTCTGAAATTGGAATCAGTATCATATCACGTTCTGGTAATTTGTAACAATTGTTCTCGTGAACAGAAAGTTTCTGGAATTTTCAGCAAGATCAAATAACTATTATCCAAGAAGATCCTATAGGTTTAACTTGGCACATACACTAATTAAAACATAAAACCACATCTAACCAGAGGCTAGATAGATTATTTATTACTAAACAGAACCAAAAAGCAAGAAACTAAAATAAAATTGGGTTGCCTCCCAACAAGCGCTAACGTTTAACGCCCCTAGCTAGGCATGATCATTTCAATGATGCTCACATAAGACATAAGAATTGAAACATAAAGAGAGCATCATGAAGAATAGGACTAGCACATTTAAGTCTAACCCACTTCCTATGCATAGGGATTTTGTGAGCAAACAACTTATGGGAACAATAATCAACTAGCATAGGAAAGCAAAACAAGCATAACTTCAAAACTTTAAGCACATAAAGAGGAAACTTGATATTATTGCAATTCCTACAAGCATATATTCCTCCCTCATAATAATTTTCAGTAGCATCATGAATGAATTCAACAATATAACCATCACATAAAGCATTCTTTTCATATTCTACAAGCATAGAACTTTTATTACTCTCCACATAAGCAAATTTCTTCTCATGAAGAATAGTGGGAGTATCATAAGAAACTCGAATACTATAAATTGTTTCCACATTAAAAGAGTAATGTTCAGAAAAATGGTAATCATAATCATGACAAGTTTTATAAATATAATTATCACTACTTTTTATAGCATAAGTGTCATCACAATAATCATCAAAAGTAGCAACTTTGTTCTCATCATAATCAATTGAAACCTCTTCCAAGATAGTGGAATCATCACTAAATAAAGTCATGACCTCTCCAAATCCACTTTCATAATAGTCACAATAAGATTCAACATCCTCCAAAATAGTGGGATCATTACTTCCTAAAGTTGACACGCTTCCAAACCCACTTTCATCAATATAATCATCATAAGTAGGATGCATGCTATCATCATAATAAATTTGCATATCAAAACTTGGGAGACTAAAAATATTATCTTCATTAAACATAGCATCCCCAAGCTTGGGACAAACGTTAATTGCAGCAAATATATTTTCAAACTTGCCATTCTCATCAAACATAGCATCCCCAAGCTTGGGCCTTTTCATGTCATAAGCATAATCACTCTCATCATTAATAGTATGGATAGCACCAATAGTATAGCAATTATCATCATCACAATGAGTAGTAGGAACAATATCATTTGAGGGGGATTCCTTTTTACCTTTGCTTCTCTGTCTTTTCTTTTTCTTCTTCTCATCATGTGTGGGGTTAATCCTCTTTTTGGAGCTCCTTATTAATGAGATTGGATGAATAGACAGCTTCTCCTCGTCACCTGATTCATCATAAGAAAGAATAGGAGGATAATGGGAAATCTCTTCCCTTTCATTAGTATTTTCTTCATTTTCTATTTGTTTTCTTGTCTTTATGTAATTGGCAATATAAGGATTTTCAATGCAATTCACCGCACAATACATAAAAATTTCTTCTAGATCAAAATCAAGAACATTATCAAGAAAAAATTCTGGCATATTCTTAGTTATACGTTTGATTTCTTCATAACCCAAAAGCAAACTAAGTTCATTATGATGTGCAAGGGAAATCAAGTCACCACAATTTCTGGACACGATACAATCTTGAAACAATTTGCATTGGGGATTTAAATGATCATGTTCATTGCAAAGTTCACAAGGATGGCAAAGATATTTTAAATTTTCAGCACAAGCATCTAGCTTTTCTTGCAACCGTTTAGTTTCCAAGTATTTATGCCTCGTGCAAAATCTATCTTCCCTATTTGTTGTGTACTTGCAAACTCTATGCACTCCACAAAAATTGGCATGCTTATAAGAGATATTTTCATCATGACTAGTGCAATCATCATTAGTACTATGGATATTCAAAGAATTCATACTAACAACATTGCAATCATACACATCATTCAAAGATTTAGTTCCAAACATTCTAATGCATTCTTCCTCTAGCAATTGAGCACAATTATCGGAATCCTTATTTTCATGAAAGATATTAAAAAGATGAAGCATATGAGGCACCCTTAATTCCATTTTTTGTAGTTTTCTTTTGTAGACTAAACTAGTGATAAAACAAGAAACAAAAAGATTCGATTGCAAGATCTAAAGATATACCTTCAAGCACTAACCTCCCCGGCAACGGCACCAGAAACTGCTTGATGTCTACTACACAACCTTCTTCTTGTAGACGTTGTTGGACCTCCAAGTGCAGAGGTTTGTAGGACAGTAGCAAATTTCCCTCAAGTGGGTGACCTAAGGTTTATCAATCCGTGGGAGGCGTAGGTTGAAGATGGTCTCCCTCAAACAACCCTGCAACCAAATAACAAAGAGTCTCTTGTGTCCCCAACACACCCAATACAATGGTAAATTGTATAGGTGCACTAGTTCGGCGAAGAGATGGTGATACAAGTGCAATATGGATGGTAGATATAGGTTTTTGTAATCTGAAAATATAAAAACAGCAAGGTAACAAGCGATAAAAGTGAGCGTAAACGGTATTGCAATGCTAGGAAACAAGGCCTAGGGTTCATACTTTCACTAGTGCAAGTTCTCTCAACAATAATAACATAATTGGATCATATAACTATCCCTCAACATGCAACAAAGAGTCACTCCAAAGTCACTAATAGAGGAGAACAAATGAAGAGATTATGGTAGGGTACGAAACCACCTCAAAGTTATCCTTTCTGATCGATCTATTCAAGAGTCCGTAGTAAAATAACATGAAGCTATTCTTTCCGTTCGATCTATCATAGAGTTCGTACTAGAATAACACCTTACGACAGAAATCAACCAAAACCCTAATGTCACCTAGATACTCCAATGTCACCTCAAGTATCCATGCATGGGTATGATTATACGATATGCGTCACACGATCTCAGATTCATCTATTCAAACCAACACAAAGAACTTCAAAGAGTGCCCCAAAGTTTCTACCGGAGAGTCAAGACGAAAACGTGTGCCAACCCCTATGCATAAGTTCACAAGGTTACTGAACCCGCAAGTTGATCACCAAAACATACATCGAGTGAATCACGTGATATCCCATTGTCACCACAGATAAGCACGGCAAGACATACATCAAGTGTTCTCAAATCCTTAAAGACTCAATCCGATAAGATAACTTCAAAGGGAAAACTCAATGCATTACAAGAGAGTAGAGGGGGAGAAACATCATAAGATCCAACTAAAATAGCAAAGCTCGCGATACATCAAGATCGTACCATCTCAAGAACACGAGAGAGTGAGAGAGATCAAACACATAGCTACTGGTACATACCCTCAGCCCCGAGGGTGAACTACTCCCTCCTCGTCATGGAGAGCGCCGGGATGATGAAGATGGCCACCGGTGAGGGATCCCCCCCTCCGGCAGGGTGCCAGAACAGGGTCCCGATTGGTTTTTGGTAGCTACAGAGGCTTGCAGTGGCGGAACTCCCGATCTATTCTGCTCCCCGATGTTTTTAGGGTATATGGATATATATAGGCGAAAGAAGTCGGTCAGGGGAGCCACGAGGGTGGGGGGCGCGCCCAGGGGGCAGGCGCGCCTCCCTGCCTCGTGGCCACCTCGAAGCTTCCTTGACTTCAACTCCAAGTCTCCTGAATCACGTTCGTTCCAAAAATCACGCTCCCGAAGGTTTCATTCCGTTTCGACTCCGTTTGATATTCCTTTTCTGCGAAACACTGAAACAAGGGAAAAAATAGAAACTGGCACTGGGCTCTCTGGGTTATTAGGTTAGTCCCAAAAATAATATAAAAGTGTATAATAGAGCCCATAAACATCCAAAACAGATAATATAATAGCATGGAACAATCAAAAATTATAGATACGTTGGAGACGTATCACGCGCCAGGTAGGGGTGCACCGAAGCTTTCCTTCCGTCGATCTTCGCTTCGCCATCACCGCGCCGCGCCCTCATGGCCAGCGCTGCTCTTCCGGCTGCAGCAACCGATGCCCGTGGCGGGGCCAGGGGCTCCGAGCCTTGGCCCCCGCCTTAAGGCAGGTGCAGTGGCCGCCCAGGTTCAAGCCGGAGATGCCGCTGCGCTACGACGGCGCGGCGGACCCGTCAGCTTTCCTTCTGGCGTACGAGGAAGCCGTCCTCAAGGCTGGGGGCGACGACAAGTTCATGGACAACTGGCTTCCCATGGCCCTCACTGGGGCACCGCACTCCTGGCTGCTCAACCTCCCAGGATCTACGGTGACATCCTGGGAGGAGCTGCACAACCTCTTCGCTGAGCGCTTCGCTATACTGGCGCCCCGCACTGTCGCGGCCCTCCTTGGCGGCTCACAAGCGCCGCCCTAGGACCGTCACGCCAAGCCGTTCTTTCGTCAGACCGGCACCGCTTCCACGCGGCAGGGGGCTCCTCTAGGTTGGGTGGCGCCCCAGGCCGACCTGACCTTCGACTCGGGAGATCACCCCGGCACCACCGTCGGCTCGGGCGTGCTCCCAATGCTTTGCACGCCCACCATCTGCAGCGTGGCCATTAGCAAGACCCTCATCGACGGTGGCGCTGCCCTCAACGTGCTCTCTGTGGAGGCTTTTAGCCTCCTTCACATCCCGCTCGAGCGGCTCCGCCCAGCAAGTCCTTCTTCGGGGTCGGCGGCGGCTCCTCCGGTCCCCTGGGGCAGATCCGTCTTCCCGTGACCTTCGGCACCCGTGACAGCTACCACACGGAGCTGATTGACTTTGACATCGCCTGCATCGGCCTTCCGTACAACGCCATCCTCGGGTACCCAGCTCTGGCTCAGTTTATGGCGGCGACCCATCCGGCCTACAACCTCATGAACATGCCCGGGAGCAAGGGCATCCTAACCGTGGTTGGAGATACCAAGGAGGCTCTGGTGGCGCTCAAGCTGGCCCTCAAGACCGCCACGGCGGCGCACCCGGGCGACGAGGCCACCTCAGGAGTTAAGGGGGCCACGCCGGCCAAGAAGAAGCAGTTGTTCACTCAAGATCGGGCGGAAACCAAGCAGGTGCCGGTCGAGGAAGATGGGTCTTCTGGAGCCGCCTTCACCATAGGTGCCAACCTCGACTTAGATCAAGAGGAAGCATTGGTAAAGTTCTTGCACGCAAACAAGGAAGTATTCGCATGAGAACCCGATCAGCTGGTAGGGGTCCCAAGAGGGGTGATCGAGCATCACTTAAGGGTGTGCCCCAATGTGCGCCCTGTGAAGCAGAAGGCACGGCGATAGTCCGCGGAGAAGCAGTCCTTCATCGTCTAGGAAACCCGCAAGCTGGAGGCAGCGGGTGTCATTCGCGAGGTTCAGTACCCAGAGTGGCTGGCGAACCCCGTTGTGGTGCCGAAGAAAGGCGGGAAGGAGCGCATGTATCTCGACTTCACCAACCTCAACAAAGCCTGTCCCCAAGATCCATTCCCGCTTCCGCGCATCGACCAGATCGTTGATTCCACCGCCGAGTGCGACCTGCTGTGCTTCTTGGATGCGTTTTCAGGCTATCACCAAATCAAGATGGCAGTAGAGGATGTGGACAAGACGGCCTTCCTGACCCCTTGCGGGGTGTACTGCTACACTTGCATGTCGTTCGGGCTCCGCAACGTGGGCGCGAGCTTCCAACGGCTGATGCACATCGCCCTGGGCCAGCAACTCAGGAGGAACGCAGAAGCCTACGTCGACGACATTGTGGTGAAGTATCGGGAGGCGAGAACTCTGATTCAGGACTTGGAGGAGACCTTCGCGAGCCTGCACCAGGTGGACCTGCGTCTCAACCCGGAAAAGTGCGTATTCGGTGTCCCTTCCGGCAAACTGCTGGGCTTCCTCGTGTCCCACAGGGGGGTCGAAGCCAACCCCAAGAAGGTCAAGGCAATTGAAGACATGAACCCACCACAAACCCTCAAGGAGATGCAGAAGCTTGCCGGCTGCGTGACCTTGCTGGGACGCTTCATCTCCAAGCTGGGAGAGCGCGCCCTACCGTTCTTCAAGCTAATGAAGAAGAAGGGCCCGTTCGAGTGGACTCCGGAGGCTGACCAAGCGTTTCAAGACCTCAAGGGATATCTGACCAGCCCTTCGGTGATGGTGGCGCCCCGCCCTCTCGAGCCCCTGGTGCTTTACCTCGCCGCCACTCCTCACTCAGCTAGTGCAGCCCTGCTGGCGGTTCGGGAAGAGCGCCAGGCCAAGGACACGACGCGCCGAACAGCGTCCCCAGCCGGGGCGACGCAAGACCCAAAGGAGACCGCGGGGGCTACGGCAACGCCAATGGATGACCCAGCTCAGCAGGATGGCGACCTTAGGCCCGCCGAGGCCCCAATGGGCGATCAGGCTCCGGAGGTCCCGCCGCCTCTGGATGTGCCCCGACCTCCGACATACGCGGGTCCCGCTGACGTGCCCGCCCTCGTCGAGCACCTAGTGTATTTCGTCAGCACGGTACTGCGGGATGTGAGGGCACGGTACCCAATGCCTCAGAAGCTCTTGCTTGCGCTTTTGGTGGCCTCGCGCAAGTTACGACACTACTTTCAAGGTCACCCAATCAAGGTCGTCTCGGCCTACCCACTGGAGAGGGTACTCTAACGCCCCTCGTCGAACCCTAACGCTGCTGGAAGAGTCGCCGAGTGGAATATCGAGCTACAGGTGTTCCAGCTGGAGTTCAGCACAACCAGGGTCATCAAAGGAGCCGCGCTCGCCGACTTCGTGGCAGAATGGACGGACGTCCCGGAGCTTGAAGCGGGCGAGGATCGGTCCCTCTCGCTAGGAAGTGAAGCGCCGGACGGCTGGGTGATGTATTTCGATGGTGCATTTGCACGTCAGGGCGCGGGGGCTGGAGCAGTGCTCATCTAGCCCACTCAGGACAAGCTCTACTACGTCGTGCAGCTCTGCTTCCAGCAAGGTGAGGAGGTATCCAACAACATAGCGGAGTACGAAGGCCTCATAGCTGGCCTGAAGGCTGCGGTAGCCCTGAGGGTGAAGCGCCTCACCATCAAGGGCAACTCGCAGCTTCTTGTCAACTTCTCCAACAAGGTATACGAGCCGAGGGACGAGCACATGGAGGCATACCTCGTGGAGGTCGCAAAATGGAAAAGCAGTTCTTGGGCCTGGAATTGCAGCACATGCCCCGCGGCACCAACAAGGAAGCCGACGACATCGCCAAGAGAGCATCCAAGTGGCTACCCCAAGAGCCTGGCATCTTCGTGGAGCGTCTCTTCAACCCATCAGCAACACCACCACTTTCAAGGCCGGTGCAGCCTCGGGAGGAGCTCCCCCAACCACCTGCATTGGGAGCCCCGGCCTGCGGCCTGACATCGGGAGCGCGCCTGCTCTTGGCGCTCGAGCCTCAGGAGGGGTGCTGGGCCAAGGAGTTCAAGGAGTACCTGACGCAAGGGACGCTGCTAGAGAAGGAGGAGGACGTGGAGCGCGTGGCTCGGCAGGCCACGGCGTACTGCATCCAAGATGGTCAGTTATACAGGAAGTGGCCGAATGACGTTTCCCTGCGTTGTATCTCCAGGGAATAGGGGAAAGAGCTGCTAGCTGACATACACGGCGGGGACTGCGGGCACCACTCGTCGTCTTGAACCCTCGTCGGCAAGGCGTTCCGCGGTGGGTTCTACTGGCCTACGGCGCTCAACGACGCGACTGAGCTGGTGAAGTCATGTGAAGCCTGTCAATTCCACGCCAAGCAGATCCATCAGCCAGCTCTAGGCCTCCAGACCATCCCACTCTCGTGGCCGTTCACGGTCTGGGGGTTGGATATCTTGGGCCTGTTCCCTCGAGCGCCTGGGGGCTACCGCTACCTCTACGTCGCCATCGACAAGTTCACCTAGTGGGCGGAGGTAGAAGCCGTCCGCACCATCCCGGCCGGATCTGCGGTCAAGTTCATCAAGGGTCTCGTGAGCCGGTTTGGGGTCCCCAACCGCATCATCACTGATAACGGCTCGCAGTTCACTAGCAATTTCTTTAAGACATATTGTGCTAACCTTGGAACATAGATATGCTACGCTTCGGTGACACACCCTAGGAGCAATAGTCAGGCCGAACGCGCCAAGGCAGAGGTCCTGAGAGGCCTCAAGACCAGGACCTTCCAGAAGAAGCTCGAGGCCTGCGGCAGGGGCTGGCACGACGAGCTCCAGTCTGTGTTGTGGTCCATCCGCACCACCGCCACCAAGCCAACAGGCGAGACCCCGTTCTTCCTCGTCTATGGAGCAGAAGCGATTCTCCCTCATGAGGTCAAGCATCGCTCCGCGCAGGTCCTGGCGTTTGATGAGGTGCAACAGGACGCCATGCGGGGGATGGACGTCATGCTGGGGGAGGAACGCCACCATGAAGCCACGCTCCATGCGGCAAGATACCAGCAGGCGCTGCGGCGGTATCACTGTCGTAGCGTCCTCTCCAGGACGCTCGAGGTGGGTGATCTCGTCCTGAGGCGGGTGCTCTCCAAGGAAGGGCTGCACAAGCTCTCGCCCATGTGGGAGGGCCCGTTTAAGGTCGCCCACGTCTCCAGGCCTGGCGCCGTGCACCTGGAGATGCAGGACGGGGTACCTGTCCAGAACGCCTGGAACATCCAGCACCTCCGGAAGTTCTACCCATGAAGAAAGGCCCAGTGCCTGTGAAGAAGGCCCAGTGCCTGTAAAGGTCTCCGCTCGTGACACTCTCACGTAATAATGAGTGGGGCTGTACACGCCCCGGAGTCTCAGGAGTGCCGCCCTAGGGCCTCGGGGGCTCCCTCCCACGTCCTAGTGGCAGCACTTAGCTCCGCGCTGGTGAGAAGACAAGAAGACTAGACTAAGTGACTTTTCATTTGCTTTCCGTAGTTGGCTTGCCTCTCTTAAATGAAAACTTGCTTTCTGGTGTCCCTTGCCGGTTTGGTTTCATCGCCTTTTGCCTCCGCCTCTGCTTTTGGTTCTTTGTTTCGACCTGTACTCTCTCTCGCATGCCTCACGAGGGGGCTGGACAGGTGCCTTCGTGAGCGTTTTTTCTGTTTTTCGCGAGGCACACTCATTTGAGCTCGCAAGCTGGCGCACTTCTCTCAATCCGTGCCCCTCGGGTACCGTGATGCGAAGCGCTGGATCATGGCCAGTGGCGCCTGCGACCAGGGCTCGAAAGAATAAGAGTTTCCTAACGAATTTTTGCAGTTCCTAGATGCCTTCCAGGACAAGGAAGCCTCGCCAGGTACTGGAAAATGCGCACCTCACGAGGCGTGAACTACTTCGAGAGTGTCAAGCTAAGTTATTTCTACGCACTACATAAAACGTTAATGCTGCAACGCGACACAGGAATAATAAACATAGCATAGCAACTTGGAAACCATGGTTCATTGCACGCCCCTCCGGAGCCCCATACTTGTCTCTCTCTTAATGCAGGAAGGAAAGGAAGAACGAAACAAAAGTGGCGCATGCCCCTGCGGCAGCTCGCGAGGATGGACCTATGGCGCTCTCCTGAGCTCAGTCGGACCCCTCCTCGCGCTTCACTAGGGCGCGGCGATGAGATGACCCGCTGCTGCCCTCGAAGCGGGCGCGGCGGCGTGGCGACTGGTCGTAGCCGCCGCTGCTGGAGCTGTCGCCGGAGCGAGAGTCGCCGTAGCTGGGCGAGCAGCGGCCAGCATCGAAGGCAAGACCATCCTCACCCTCGTCTCGACCGTCGCCAAAGCCAAGCACCTCGTCGCCGTCGTTGTCCTCGGGCAGCACCCGACGCGGCGGCCGTCTTCTCCGAACACCCTCACATAGAGGGTCGCGTTGCCATCATATTTGAAGTGGAGGGTGCACCGACTGCCCAGGCCGCGCGCGCGGGCAAACGTCTGCGAGCCGCGGGCCAGGGCTGCGTTGCCTGCGACTGTGACCTCGACCGCGACCCACGAAGCTTTGCTGCAGCAGCCATCCGCCTGCATCCAGAGCCCACCTAGACCTGTGGCCGGCAGCTCGCCGGCGAAGAAGCACGGGAGCTGAGGCCAGGCGCCGGCCGGGTTCTCCGACCACACGGCGAACTCCGGCAGCACCTCCGCCGAGTGGAAGCACGGCCGGGGAGGCCGAGCGACCATGGCGCGCCTCCCTTCATCGACAGGGCTGCCATGATCTGGGCGAGTCCCACCACGAGAAGAGGTGCCGCCACGGCCACGAGGGGTCGTGGCGTGCTTATAGGGATGGCCGCGCCCACGCTTGGGCAGCAGAGAGCTGGGCCCCTCTTGGCGGGCCCTCCCCTTCTCTGCGGCCGAGAACCTCTTCGTAGGTGCCATGGGAGTCGCTACTAGCAATGAAGCAAGGAAGAAGAAGCGAGCAGAGCAGGAAGAGATGAGCGACGGGGGCTCCGCCCCTCCCTCATTTATAGCGGGAGGAGGCCAACCGGTGACCCCCACAATCACAGGTAATGATGATTTTCCTCTGCATGCAGCAGGGACTCGTCAAGTCGGGCAGTTGCCGAGGCAGCATGGGGAAGTGGAGACGCCCACGTCCAATCAATCGCCACGCGTCAAGCAGGGCCGCAGGCCGTTGGGGCCTGCGGCGCTCCGCACTTGCCCCTTGGCTTCGCCTCGAAGCCAAGTTCGAGAGCGCCTTGGGCCCGGCCGCTACTGTCGGCGTCCTGGGAACGGGGGTCCCCAGACTTGCCTGCCTGCATCCCATGGCGTGGCCCCACCAGCGGCCCTGTACGGCCCATCTTCACCAGCAAGCACTCGGGACCCTCGCGAGGGGCCAAGCCTCGCGAGGGGGACGACACAAGACCTCCTTAGGGACAGCCTCACCAGGCCGGCTCGCGGGGGGCGGAGAGATCAAGGCAAGGGACACCTCGCGAGCTTTCCGTGACGCAAGCCATGACGACTCGAGCCAGGCGGGCGCTAGCGCGCGTAGTGTCCTCGTTTCCTCTTTGGTGCTAAAGAGGCAAGCGCAGGCGAGGGGTCCCGAGGCATCAGGCGAAGGTTTCCATATCGGTGCAACGAGACCAAGACCAGCAGGACGGCAAGAAGGAGGTCACCGTGGAGCCCAAGACGGCGTCACCACCAGAGCCTTTGGCAGGCGAAGACCACCTTTAGTCAGGATAACTTGTACTAGTTGTCCCCCTTCGAATTTGGCCGTTGTGGGATCCCTTCCCGCTCAGTATTTGGGGAGAGGACCAGGGCCTCTATAAATAGGACTAGCCACCACCATAGGAGACACCTGGAACGGATCCACAGATCTTCCAGATCATCCTCTACCACACAAGCTCACAAAGCACAAGAACACCTCTCCTCAGCAGGCTATTCTTCCCTTGTAACTATTCATCCTCAGCCCAAGAGGCAATCCACCACACCACACTAGAGTAGGGTATTACACCACATCGGTGGCCCGAACCAGTATAAACTCTTGTGTCTCATGTTCTTTGGGTTCGTTGTAACGCCCGGGTAACTAAGCTACAGTAATCCCACGCTAATGGTGCCACATCACCATGGTTTCTGTTGCTAATCTACCGTTAGGTCAAACCCTTTCAAGATTCAAATTCAAATTAAAGTCAACAATAAAAGTTTTTCAAAATTTAAAACAAAAATGTTCGGGAGGTGCCACATTTTGCATAAGTAAATATGGTGTAATAAACACATTTTTATAAAATGCCTAGATAATTTAAAATGATTTAAAACAGAAAAGAAAATAAATAAAAAGAAAAGAAAATACAAAAGAGAAAGCAAAAAAAAGAAAAGAAGAGAAACCCCCCAGGCTTCAGCCCAGTTGACCACAGGCCCAACTGGGCCAAGCAACCAGGCCACCCGCCGGCCCACCCTGCCCCCTGCTTATCCACCCACTCCCGCCCCCACTCCCCACCGACACCCCACTTCCCCCCCCCCCCGAAAATATCTCCCCCCTCTCCCCCGATTGGATCGGGATCGAGAGGAGGAGACTGACGACGCCGCCTCGCCCTCGCCGGCCTGCCTCCTCCTCCCCACCGGTCTGCCTCCCCCGTCGCCGATCATCTCCGTCCTCCTCCTCGCCCCCTGTTGCCCTGGACCCTACTCCCCGCCGTGAGCCGCCGCCTTTTCTCTCCTCCTCTCCCTCGTCCCGCAGCTCCACGCCAGCACGCGCGCCCGTGCCCGTGCTCGCGCCGTGGCCGCGCCCTCTCTCCGCCGCGGCTCCCTCGTCCAGTGCACAAACACGGCACCCGCGCGTCGCGCCCCAGCTCCTGGCCGTGCCTGCCCCCGTCGATGCGCGCGCGCTCGCGCGCCCAGCGCCCCGCTGCCACCCCGGGGGCCGCGGCCTCCTTCCCCGCACCGCGCCTGGGCAGCGCGCCCCACCGTTCCGCTCCTCGCGCCACCGCGTTGGCCTCGCCCGCTGACCCCGCGCCTCCATTGCCGTCTACTCACCGCACGGCACTGCTCCGCCCTGCCGCCCGCTTCGCCGCTACTGCCGCTCCCCGCGCTCGCCAGCGACCTCCTGCGCCCTGTCCGCCGCGGCCACCGCCCTGTTGGCCGCACCTGTCGCCGCCCGCCGGAGAGCGCCCGCCCCGTTGCTTCGGGTCCGCCCCGATGGGCGCCTCGCCCGCAACGGCGCCCGCTCGGGCGCACACCCGCACCCGAGCGCCTGAACCCGATAGGCCCCTATGGGCCTATGACATATGGGCCCCGCCCACAGAACGTAAATAAGTAAAAAGGAATTAAAAATATATACATATAAATAAAACAAATAATAAATTTAATTAATTAATTAACTAAATTAATTAAGTTAATTAATCATGTTTAAATTAATCTAATTAATTAGTTAATTTGATTAAACAGTAATTAATTAGCTAAACCCTAATTAAACTAAGCAGTGTATGACATGCGGGACCCACACGTAGTTGACCCAGTCAACTGCACAGTTGACTGCTGACATCAGCATGATGTCATGCTGACATCATCTTTTACTATTCTGGATAATGTTGACTTAAAATGATTAAATAAATCCTAAAATGATTAAATCTTTAGAAAATCATATAAAATAATCCGTATCTCGGATGAAAATAATTTCTACATGAAAGTTGCTCAGAACGACGAGACGAATCCGGATACGCAGACCGTTCCTCCGCCACACATCCCTAACATATCGAACTCGCAACTTTCCCCCTCCGTTTCATCTGTCCGAAAATGTGAAATATCGGGAATACTTTCCCGGATGTTCCCCCCCTTCGCCGGTACCACCTACTGCCGCGTTAGGGCACACCTAGCACCGCTCATTGTCATGTCATGCATCGTCATGCTTATGTTTGCATTGTATTTACTGTTTCTTCCCCCCTTCTCTCCGGTAGACTACGAGACCGACGTTGCTGCTGCCCAGTTCGACTACGGAGTTGACGACCCCTCCTACTTGCCAGAGCAACCAGGCAAGCCCCTCCCCCCTTGATCACCAGATATCGCCTATTCTTCTCTATACAGCTTGCATTAGATTAGTGTAGCATGTTACTGCTTTTCGTTAATCCTATCCTGATGCATAGCCTGTCAGTGTTGCTACAGTTGTTACCCTTACCTGCTACCCTACTGCTTAGTATAGGATGCTAGTGTTCCATCAGTGGCCCTACACTCTTGTCCGTCTGCCATGCTATACTATCGGGCCGTGATCACTAGGGAGGTGATCACGGGTATATACTATATACTTTATATACATGACACATGTGGTGACTAAAGTCGGGTCGGCTCGTTGAGTACCCGCAAGTGATTCTGATGAGGGGGCTGAAAGGACAGGTGGCTCCATCCTGGTAGAGGTGGGCCTGGGTTCCTGACGGCCCCCGACTGTTACTTCATGGCGGAGCGACAGGGCAGGTTGAGACCACCTAGGAGAGAGGTGGGCCTGGCCCTGGTCGGCGTTCGCGGATACTTAACACGCTTAACGAGATCTTGGTATTTGATCTGAGTCTGGCCATTTGGTCTATACGCACTAACCAACTACGCGGGAACAGTTATGGGCACTCGGCGTCGTGGTATCAGCCAAACCTCTTTTTGACGTCAGTGACTGAGTGGCGCGCGCCGCATTGGACCGTAAGCTCGCGCTTGTATTAAGGGGGCTAGTTCTGCTTCCGGCCGCGTACGCAACATGCAGGTGTGCAATGGGCGATGGGCCCAGACCCCTGCGCGCATAGGGTTTAGACCGGCGTGCTGACCTCTCTGTTGAGCCTAGGTGGGGTTGCGACGTGTTGATCTTCCGCGGCCGGGCATGACCCAGAAAAGTGTGTCCGGCCAAATGGGACCGAGCGTGTTAGGTTATGTGGTGCACCCCTGCAGGGAAGTTTATCTATTCGAATAGCCGTGTCCCTCGGTAAAAGGACGACCCAGAGTTATACCTTGACCTTATGACAACTAGAACCGGATACTTAATAAAATACACCCTTCCAAGTGCCAGATACAACCCGATGATCGCTCTCTAACAGGGCGACGAGGAGGGGATCGCCGGGTAGGATTATGCTATGCGATGCTACTTGGAGGACTTCAATCTACTCTCTTCTACATGCTGCAAGATGGAGATGGCCAGAAGCATAGTCTTCGACAGGATTAGCTATCCCCCTCTTATTCTGGCATTCTGCAGTTCAGTCCACTGATATGGCCCTTTACACATGTACCCATGCATATGTAGTGTAGCTCCTTGCTTGCGAGTACTTTGGATGAGTACTCACGGTTGCTTCTCTCCCTCTTTTCCCCTTTTCCTTTCTACCTGGTTGTCGCAACCAGATGCTGGAGTCCAGGAGCCAGACGCCACCGTCGACGACGACTCCTACGACACTGGAGGTGCCTACTACTTCGAGCAGCCCGCTGACGACGACCAAGAGTAGTTAGGAGGATCCCAGGCAGGAGGCATGTGCCTCTTTCGATCTGTATCCCAGTTTGTGCTAGCCTTCTTAAGGCAAACTTGTTTAACTTATGTCTGTACTCAGATATTGCTGCTTCCGCTGACTCGTCTATGATCGAGCACTTGTATTCGAGCCCTCGAGGCCCCTGGCTTGTATTATGATGCTTGTATGACTTATTTATGTTTTAGAGTTGTGTTGTGATATCTTCCCGTGAGTCCCTGATCTTGATCGTACACATTTGCGTGCATGATTAGTGTACGGTCAAATCGGGGGCGTCACAAGTTGGTATCAGAGCCGACTGCCTGTAGGAATCCCCCTTTCCAACTCCTTGGCCGAAGTCGAGTCTAGACATTGCAAAAGCTTTTACTAACATGGCTGTGTGTCTTACGGGCCCACGTCGCCATTTGGTGGTATTAGGATCTTTTACTCCTTGTCTATACTCTGGGACTCTGATCTCTCTTCTATTCGGGTTAAGTGAATTTTGCTAAATCTAACATTAGGATCTCGTTATCACTTTCACCCGGAGAGCCCTTAGCACAAATGATCGCCTGCTGCACCGAAGGATTCCGAAGATACTCTCCGATGTTCACTCGAGACTTTGTGTCATTGCTTTTGCAATTCCCTACCACCGAAATATCCCTATGGATAAATACATACATCTGTCGTTCTTACTTTTGTTCCCAGTTGATATTGTCATTACAAGATACCCTGAAATTCTCTCTATTGATCCGATAATACTTTGTGCCTACTGCCTTGCAGTTCCTTTCCACCTGAATACCCCTACGGATAATTTCTCGCCCTTATCGAGTATCCACTCATCCCCAGTTGTTCATGTGTTTCACAATGGTCTTCGAAATACTATTCGATCCTCCAAAATTCCTCAGTAGCTTATTGCTCTGCAATACTTGTCTGCTTGCGTTATGGATTCTTTCCATATGTCTGGCAATATTCGTTAGTATCCTTAGACACCGTCATTTTGATCCTATTGATACAACATGAGTGCGAATGCACGCAATCATCAGTTGATCCTTTTAAATTATCTTTCTGGCTCAGACGTCATTTTGAACATGAGCTTGTTCTCGACCAATCTATTTGCCGTCAATTGTACCCTTAGGTCTATTGAACTTATACACCCTTGATCAGAGTGTCTGCTTCTGATCCTTCGATCTGGAAATCATAATTCCTTTGATATCTAAGCATCGAATCATTCAGATGTTCTATAATCTGATGCCCTTGCATCCTTTCTTCAACTGGTTGTGTGGCGATGCTCACATTAGCTCCGCTATGGACCGTCAGATCCTTTATTGGATTATTATTCGACAGTGTCCTCCTTATTCAATAACCTTGTGAGCCTTTCCTCGGATACATAATGCCTTTGGTAAATTGTATCCTCCGCTTTCTAGACCATGCTCTACTTTCAAGCTTGTATTAATTACTTCTAAAAGATTGTGGTTTATGTTCCTAAGGTACCCCGATGGGTTGAACCTATGCCTTTCTTAATCTGTGTGAACCCGAAAGTTTTCACGGGTCATACTCCTCTGTTACTTCCCCAGGTAGGTTTCCACAATCAACTCATTTTTAATAAGAGCAAGAAGTGAATGAAAGGTTATGCATTGAGGAAGTGGGAGTCGACCTTGAACTTTGTGTTCATGCCCATGGACACGATGTAGATCCTATCATGGAAGCTTCTTGTAATAATAACTATTTCCTTGATATAATATCATCTGATATCGGTGAATTGACCCTTTGCAGTCGTGGTTCCGACCATGTTCTCCTTTAAATACCATTTCTCAGACAAGTGAAAACACTTGTCTTCTGCAGAGCAATACCCTAGTCCAACCTCTACCTTGATCTGTCGTCGAGTATTACCCCCTGGTATCTCGAGATTATCATGGAACTGCATAACTTCTTATGAGTTCTTCATCAAGTGCTACATTCTCACTGATTCCAATTTTCCACGGGCTCTGAGTTATTAGTCACTCGAGAACACCGATAAGTGAATCGATTCCGCACTCCGATTCAATAACTCTAAGTAATTCTTGTTGCTTACGAGTTTAATAATCCTTCAAGTCATTCCTAGCCTTATCGGCTATATCATTATCGTGCAAACTTTTTAACTGTGCTACCCGGTCCTTCCCGGAACACAACTTTCAACGATGAGCTAAGCTTATGTCGATCTCCCTTGTCTTATCGTTTCACCTCGAACGGCAAGCTTGATTCCTAGTTGGTGTTGTATCCGTAGTTCCAATAATCTTTTGCTGCATCAGTCCTTCTGCTTGAGCAGGCGCTGTTCGATTATATCTTCATGAAACCTCTCGGCAAATGTGTCGTGATCATCATCAACCTTATGAGCTCTTCCAGGATATCAATTGAGTTCATGATGAGAAATACCATCCTTGCCCTCGATGATCTGTGTTATCATCGACCACTTTATTGCCTTCCCACCAACACAAGCTTGTTCATGTTTGGTGTTATACCTTGAGTTCCTTGCTATCCAGCAATTGTTCTTCTTTACCTTGGAACATTAACATCTCTTATGTCATCTATGTTGTGGGAATTTCACCACCTCTTAAGAATTCTTGGTATGGTGATACTTCTCACCATCACCATTCTTTCTGGGGTCCTCGTGTTGATTCCAACCGGGGTACCAACAAGTGAGCGGTGCTGTTTGGATTCTGCCCTTCTAGCAATCCTATTCCTTTGAAGTTAATGGTCGGACGTTCATTCTTAGACTATTGATTATTGAATCACCATTCCGACGTTGGTCATGCAACCCAGCCCATATTTCGGGTGCACCTTTCTACCAATGTTTAATTGTGTATGTTTTCCTCGAGCATACATCATTATATCATTTGCACTGACTAATGTTATCTCCTTGTTCACATAATTGTGGAAACCCATCTTTTGGAAATCTCGATGAATTGTCGCTGAGTTCATCAGCTACCACCTTTTTCCCTTCATTGGTTTAATGATGAGCTTTTGTTTCGGAACCCGCTTTCGTAGTAATTTTCCCGAGAATCTTACAATGTCGTCTCGTCAATTTGTTTTGCACCTTTTCTTCTCAGGCATCCTGAGTCTGAGGTATCCTGACACCAATCAGATCTGAATCTCAGTCAGATATGATGGTTGGAGCATTTTTCCAAGAGTCATAGCATTGGTCTTTATATAACCCAGTAGGGTGATATCATGCCTAGAGGCCCTATTGTTATAGATTCCTTTTCAGCAAGGTTATACATTCTTCCATGAGGAAATTGTAAGACTTATTCTATAAGTTGTTTCCGATGGATCCTTTGTATCCAAAGTCTGACCTTTGCTTGAAGCCCATGCCAATGTTATCTCGAAGCATGTCTGTGGTACTCCGATTTTCAATAAGAGCATTTGAAGAACAATGCTAAATTTTCTTTGTCCATTATCCAAACACCGTTGTTTGGGTTATGTCATGAAATTCCTCTCCCCTTACCTAAATGGTTTTCTACTTTCTATCCTGTCATGGATATCATGCTCTGCTTGTCCTTGGGAAGGATATACCCCTGAAATATGTGTTTAAACACATTTTCCTTTCCATTGTTCTGTTTAATCTGATAATCATATTTTCCTTTCCATTGGTTGGTTTAACGTTTCTGGTGATCATTATGATCTAAGCAGTATTAATTCCCTACTTGTGCAAACACCTCGGTGTACAACTCTGTCAGTAAGACCCTGTTACTATTGTTGGTGACATTCCGGTAACCACCGATGGATGAGAACTTTGCCTATTGGTTCGCCTCGTTCAACGAGCAGGAAAATGGTTCTCTTCGTCCCTCGCCCTTGGTACCGACGATGTTGCAGACATATAACTGACAGGCTACCCTCTGACATGCCTTGCTATCATGATCGTGCAAGATGTCACCGCCCTTCCTACTTTTAACCCACATGGTGGGCCCATAACCCACAGTTCCACAGGATCGAAACCTGACTCTCCTATCCACCCTGTTGTCGAAGTTATTCCTCGAGCTTGACTCCGTATGTGATTCACGGGCCACCTGCCTAGTGATCTATTCTGGTACCAGACGCAATACTTTCCCATTTGCTCTGAACCCCTGTCACATCTCGTATCAGGCAACGAACGGTTGTCTATGCGCTTGAAACTTCTGTTTTGCACCTCCTTACTTGCTCTCGATAATGTCTTAAGTTTCAATTCGAGGGTTACCTCCCGCCACCTTCCCTGATGTTATCAACTAGATAAGCAAACATTGTAGCGGCCCGTTTTTCCGTAATGCCCCCTTATGCTTCCGTAAGTACGATGGAGTTCCCGAAGAAAGGACGACGACTTCATCATGATGCATTGGAATAAAGAATTGAAGACATCAACCAAAGGATTAACTTCTTCGAGAAGATTCGTTAGAATTTCGTAACTAGACCTCCCCCCTCTCTACCTCTTAAATCTCCGGACGAGATTTCTTGTAGTGGAGGAGTTTTGTAACGCCCGGGTAACTAAGCTACAGTAATCCCACGCTAATGGTGCCACATCACCATGGTTTCTGTTGCTAATCTACCGTTAGGTCAAACCCTTTCAAGATTCAAATTCAAATTAAAGTCAACAATAAAAGTTTTTCAAAATTTAAAACAAAAATGTTCGGGAGGTGCCACATTTTGCATAAGTAAATATGGTGTAACAAACACTTTTTTATAAAATGCCTAGATAATTTAAAATGATTTAAAACAGAAAAGAAAATAAAAAGAAAAGAAAAGAAAATACAAAAGAGAAAGCAAAAAAGAAGAGAAACCCCCCGGGCTTCGGCCCAGCTGACCACAGGCCCAACTGGGCCAAGCAACCAGGCCACCCGCCGGCCCACCCTGCCCCCTGCTTATCCACCCACTCCCCCCACTCCCACCGACACCCCACTTCCCCCCCCCCCGAAAATATCTCCCCCTCTCCCCCGATTGGATCGGGATCGAGAGGAGGAGACTGACGACGCCGCCGCCCGGACCGCCCGACGCCGCCTCGCCCTCGCCGGCCTGCCTCCTCCTCCCCACCGGTCTGCCTCCCCCGTCGTCGGTCGTCTCCGTCCTCCTCCTCGCCCCCCGTTGCCCTGGACCCTACTCCCCGCCGTGAGCCGCCGCCTTTTCTCTCCTCCTCTCCCTCGTCCCGCAACTACACGCCAGCACGCGCGCCCGCGCCGTCCCGTGCACGCACCGTCCGCACGCACACGGCACCCGCGTGTCGCGCCCCAGCTCTTCGCCGTGCCTGCCCCCGTCGATGCGCGCGCGCTCGCGCGCCCAGCGCCCCGCTGCCACCCCGGGGGCCGCGGCCTCCTTCCCCGCACCGCGCCTGGGCAGCGCGCCCCACCGTTCCGCTCCTCGCGCCACCGCATTGGCCTCGCCCGCTGACCCCGCGCCTCCGTTGCCGCCTGCTCACCGCGCGGCACTGCTCCACCCCGCCGCCCGCTTCGCCGCTGCTGCCGCTCCCCGCGCTCGCCCGCGACCTCGTGCGCCCTGTCCGCCGCGGCCACCGCCCGGTTGGCCGCACCTATCGCCGCCCGCCGGAGAGCGCCCGCCCCGTTGCTTCGGGTCCGCCCCGATGGGCGCCTCGCCCGCAACGGCGCCCGCTCGGGCGCACACCCGCACACGAGCGCCCGAACCCGATAGGCCCCTATGGGCCTATGACATATGGGCCCCGCCCACAGAACGTAAATAAAAAAAGGAATTAAAAATATATATATAAATAAAACAAATAATAAAAATAAATTTAATTAATTAATTAATTAAATTAATTAAGTTAATTAATCCTATTTAAATTAATCTAATTAATTAGTTAATTTAATTAAACAGTAATTAATTAGCTAAACCCTAATTAAACTAAGTAGTGTATGACATGCGGGACCCACACGTAGTTGACCCAGTCAACTGCACAGTTGACTGCTGACATCAGCATGATGTCATGCTGATGTCATCTTTTACTATTCTGGATAATGTTGACTTAAAATAAATCCTAAAATGATTAAATCTTTAGAAAATACCCGTGATCACCTCCCTAGTGATCACGGCCCGATAGTATAGCATGACAGACGGACAAGAGTGTAGGGCCACTGATGGAACACTAGCATCCTATACTAAGCAGTAGGGTAGCAGGTAAGGGTGACAACTGTAGCAACACTGACAGGCTATGCATCAGGATAGGATTAACGGAAAGCAGTAACATGCTACACTACTCTAATGCAAGCAATGGGCGATGGGCCCAGACCCCTGCGCGCATAGGGTTTAGACCGGCGTGCTGACCTCTCTGTTGAGCCTAGGTGGGGCTGCGGCGTGTTGATCTTCCGTGGCCGGGCATGACCCAGAAAAGTGTGTCCGGCCAAATGGGATCGAGCGTGTTGGGTTATGTGGTGCACCCCTGTAGGGAAGTTTATCTATTCGAATAGCCGTGTCCCTTGGTAAAAGGACGACCCGGAGTTGTACCTTGACCTTATGACAACTAGAACCGGATACTTAATAAAATACACCCTTCCAAGTGCCAGATACAACCCGGTGATCGCTCTCTAACAGGGCGACGAGGAGGGGATCACCGGGTAGGATTATGCTATGCGATGCTACTTGGAGGACTTCAATCTACTCTCTTCTACATGCTGCAAGATGGAGATGGCCAGAAGCATAGTCTTCGACAGGATTAGCTATCCCCCTCTTATTCTGGCATTCTGCAGTTCAGTCCACTGATATGGCCCTTTACACATGTACCCATGCATATGTAGTGTAGCTCCTTGCTTGCGAGTACTTTGGATGAGTACTCACGGTTGCTTCTCTCCCTCTTTTCCCCTTTTCCTTTCTACCTGGTTGTCGCAACCAGATGCTGGAGTCCAGGAGCCAGACGCCACCGTCGTCGACGACTCCTACGACACTGGAGGTGCCTACTACTTCGAGCAGCCCGCTGACGACGACCAGGAGTAGTTAGGAGGATCCCAGGCAGGAGGCCTGTGCCTCTTTCGATCTGTATCCCAGTTTGTGCTAGCCTTCTTAAGGCAAACTTGTTTAACTTATGGCTGTACTCAGATATTGTTGCTTCCGCTGACTCGTCTATGATCGAGCACTTGTATTCGAGCCCTCGAGGCCCCTGGCTTGTATTATGATGCTTGTATGACTTATTTATGTTTTAGAGTTGTGTTGTGATATCTTCCCGTGAGTCCCTGATCTTGATCGTACACATTTGCGTGCATGATTAGTGTACGGTCAAATCAGGGGCGTCACATTCGTCTAGCTAGGCCTTGCGATAGTTGCGAGAGCGATCTAGGGAGAGAGAGATCTTCGTGCGCACCCCAGTGTTCGAACCTCAAGGATTTTGCCGGAACCCGAAATCCAACACTTTTCCTTATGTTGTGCTATCACCTACCATAGGATTAGTATATGATTTTTTTGATTTATTTCCTTTCTTTTTTTTCTTTTTTTCTTTTCTTTATTTGCAACATGAAAGTAATGAAAGCGAAAACTCAAACTAAACCTTATTATATAACTTGCACACGATTACAATGATAGATCACTAAGAAAACTCTCAAAGAAGAAAGGATCGAACTAAACATTATTTCATCTAAAGCAAAAAGATCGAACTAAGATAAGTAAAAGCAAAAGGATAGTGGGATGATACGATACCGGGGCACCTCCCCAAGCTTGGCGGAAGCCAAGGGGAGTGTCCATGCCCGATACCCAGTTCTTCCTTGGTGGTGAAGAAGATGGAGGTGGTGATGAAGAAGGTAGTGGTACTGGTGAGAAGGTAGAGGGTTTGCCCTTTGCTTCCTCCAGCTTCCGACGGAGAGTAAAATTCTCCATCATCAACTCGCAATTATCTATCTCGAGTTTTATTATTCTCTTGCATAACGCCTCCATGCTTTCATTTTTGAATCGGGGAGGAATCGATTCATCTTCATCTTCTTCGGAGGTCCAGCTATAGTGCTTCTCATCCCCATAGGACTTGGGGTTTGCGATGAGATCGGCAACATAACTCTCTCCCTCAGACTCTTGAGATGACATATTTTCAGAACTACACAGTAAACAACAAGAGAAAAAGAGAACAGAGGATTTCTCCGCGATACGGTGGTTAACAGGTTCGGGAAGTATATATAGATTTTTTTTATCTTGGAGGACAAGTACACGGAAGAAAAACGGAGTACGAAAGGTGACCCAGGTGGGCACAACCCACCTGGGCGCGCCAGGCTTGCCTGGCGCGCCCTGGTGTCTTGTGCCCACCAGGGGACGCTTCAAGTTTCTATATTTCCAAAATTCTAGAATATTCCAAAACTGATAAAAAATATTTTTGCGGATTTTTCGGAGTCCGTTTTGTCGGCGTTCTGGGAACGGGGGTCCGCAGACTTGCCTGCCTGAGGCCCGCAGCGTGACTAAGCTAGCAGGCCGTAAGGCCCATCTTCATCAACAAGGCATCCAAGACCCTCGCGAGGGTCCAAGCCTCGCGAGGCGGACGACGCAAGACCTCCTCTGGAGTGGCCTAGCCAGGCAGGCTCACGAGGAGCGGAGATATCAAGGCGGGGCAAACCTCACGAGGCCCTCGTGACGTGAGCCATGACGAACGGCACCAGGCGGGCACAAGTGCGCGCAGCGTCCTTATTTCCTCTTTGGTGCTAAGGAGGCCAGCGCAGGCGAAGAGTACCGAGGCATCAGGCAAAGGTTGCTATATTGGTGCAACGAGACCAAGACCAGAAGGACGGCAAGACGGAGGTCATCGTGGAGCCCAAGACGGTGTCACCACCAGAGCTTTTCGCAGGCGAAGACCACTTTTGTCAGGATAGCTTGTACTAGCTGTCCCCCTTCAAATTTGCCCGCCGTTGTTGGCTCCCTTCCCGCTCAATATTTGGGAAGAGGACTAGGGCCTCTATAAATAGGACTAGCCACCACAGTAGGAGGCAACTGGTCTCGAACTGATTCGGATCATCCTCAACTGCACAAGCACAAGAACACCTCAACCTCAGGAAGTTGTTCTTCCCTTGTACTGTTCATCATCAGCCCAAGAGGCAATCCACCACCACCACACTGGAGTAGGGTATTACACCACAACGGTGGCCCGAACCAGTATAAACCTCGTGTCTTTCTGTGTTGCGAGTTCGTCGAGTTCGTCCGCGAGATCTTAGCACGCTAGAGCGTAGATCGGTAGGAGGGAAAGACTTCGCGCGCACCCCAGTGTTCAAACCTAAAGGGTTTGCCGGAACCCCACATCCAACATGTTTACTTACCGTATCACGTACCTCCTTATTTTCACGATTCTTGAGTGCTCCGGAAGGACTCTTTTATGTGTTCTTCCGGTGTCAAAGTTTGGATAATATTACTTTCAACATTAATAGGCGTACCTGAGATATAATGCTTTATTCGTTGTCTATTCACAACCTTCGGGTTAGTACCTTCGGAATTATTTATTTTGATGGCTCCTGACCGGTAAACATCCTCGATGACATATGGGCCTTCCCATTTTGAGAGGAGCTTTCCCGCAAAAAATCTAAAACGAGAGTTGTACAAAAGAAAATATTCTCCGACTTTAAACTCACGCTTTTGGATTCTTTTCTCATGCCATCTTTTAACTTTATCTTTGAATAATTTTGCATTTTCATAAGCTCGGGTTCTCCATTCATCTAATGAGCTTATATCAAATAACCTCTTTTCACCAGCAAGTTTGAAATCATAGTTGAGCTCTTTCACTGCCCAAAATGCTTTATGTTCTAATTCAAGAGGCAAATGACAAGCTTTTCCATAAACCATTTTATAAGGAGACATACCCATAGGATTTTTATATGCTGTTCTATAAGCCCAAAGTGCATCATCTAATTTCTTAGACCAATTCTTCCTGGACCTATTGACAGTCTTTTGCAAAATTAACTTTATTTCTCTATTGCTAAGTTCAACTTGACCACTAGACTGAGGATAATAGGGTGATGCAATTCTATGGTTAATATCATACTTGCAAGCATTTTACGAAAAGCACCATGAATAAAGTGTGAACCACCATCAGTCATTAAATATCTAGGGACTCCAACCCTTGGGAAAATAACTTCCTTAAGATTTTAATAGAGGTGTTGTGATCAGCACTACTAATTAGAATAGCTTCTACCCACTTAGTAACATAATCAATAGCAACCAAAATATGTGTATACCCATTAGAGGAAGGAAAAGGTCCCATGTAATCAAATCCCCAAACATCAAATGGTTCAACAGCATGTGAATAATTCATAGGCATTTCTTGATGTTTACCGATATTACCTATTCTTTGACATTCATCGCAAGATGAGACAAACTTACGGGCATCCTTGAAGAGAGTAGGCCAACAAAATCCAGATTGCAATACCTTGTGAGCAGTTCTATCTCCAGCATGACGCCCTCCATAAGCCTTAGAGTGACATTTCCGTAGGATTTTTCCATGTTCATTCCCAGAAGTAGTGTCTTAAATCATAGAACATTTTTTTCTTTTGTTGGTATGTAAAGTTAGGAGGCAAATATTTAGCAACAATGTAATTAGCATAATCAGCATACCAAGGAGTACTATGAGAAACATTTATTGCATCTAACTGCTCATCAGGAAAACTATCATCAATAGGAAGTGGGTCATCAAGCACATTTTCAAGCCTAGACAAGTTATCAGCTACGGGGTTCTCAGCTCCTTTTCTATCAATGATATGTAAATCAAATTCTTGTAACAAGAGAACCCAACGAAAAATTCTAGGTTTAGCATCTTTCTTTTCCATAAGATATTTAATAGCAGCATGGTCTGTGTGAACAGTTACTTTGGAATCAACAATATAAGGTCTAAATTTATCACAAGCAAACACCACTGCTAAGAATTCTTTTTCAGTAGTAGCATAGTTTCGTTGAGCACTGTCTAGAGTTTTACTAGCATAATGGATAACATTCAATTTCTTATCAACTCTTTGTCCTAGAACAGCACCAACAGCATAATCACTAGCATCGCACATAATTTCAAAAGGCAAGTTCCAATCAGGTGGTTGAACAATAGGTGCAGTAATTAGGCTTTCTTGAGTGTTTCAAAGGCTTCAAGACAATCACCATAAAAAACAAAAGGAATATCCTTTTGCAAGAGACTAGTGAGAGTCCTAGAAATTTTAGAAAGGTCTTTGATAAATCTCCTATAGAAACCAGCATGACCTAGGAAACTACGAATACCTTTGATGTCCTTGGGACATGGCATTTTCTCAATTGCATCAACCTTAGCTTGATCCACTTCAATACCTCTTTCAGAGATTTTATGACCCAAGACAATGCATTCATTAACCATAAAGTGGCACTTCTCCCAATTCAAGACAAGATTTGTTTGTTCACATCTCCACAAAACTCGGTCAAGATTGCTTAAACAATCATCAAAAGACTTCCCATGAACAGAAAAGTTATCCATGAAAACCTCAACAATCTTTTCACAAAAGTTAGAGAATATAGCAGTCATACATCTTTGAAAGGTAGCAGGTGCATTACATAAACCAAAAGGCATATGTCTATAAGCATAGGTTCCAAAAGGACATGTAAAAGTGGTCTTTTCTTGATCAGGTTGAGAAACATGTATTTGTGAAAAGCCAGAGTATCCATCAAGGAAGCAAAAGTGTGTGTGCTTAGATAATCTTTCAAGCATTTGATCAATAAAAGGCAGATGGTAATGATCTTTTCTAGTTGCTTTGTTTAATTTTCTAAAATCAATTACCATTCTATAGCCTGTAATAATTCTTTGTGGAATAAGTTCATTCTTATCATTAGGAAAAACAGTAATACCTCCTTTCTTAGGGACACAATGAACAGGACTTACCCATCTACTATCAGCTATAGGATAGATTATACCTGCTTCCAGAAGTTCTAATATTTCCGTTCTTACCACCTCTTTCATCTTCGGATTTAACCGCCGTTGGTGATCAACAGCGGGTTTAGCATCAGGTTCCATATTAATTTTGTGCTGACATAGAGTGGGAATAATGCCCTTTAAATCATCAAGAGTATATCCAATAGCAGCTCGGTGCTTCCTTAGGACTTTCAATAATCTTTCTTCTTCATGTTTTGAAAGGTTAGCACTGATAATAACAGGATATATGTTCTTCTCATCAAGATAAGCATATTTCAAAGTGTCTGGCAATTGTTTTAATTCAAACACAGGATCACCTTTAGGTGGAGGTGGACCTCCCAGAGTTTCAATAGGCAAATTGTGTTTAAGCAGAGGACGTTGTTCAAAGAAAATCTTATCTATTTCATTTCTTTCATGCATATGTAAATCATTTTCATGGTCTAGCAAATATTTAATATTATTCTAAAGGATCAGTAGGTGGCACAGCAATAGAAGCAAGACCAATTAATTCATCCTTACTAGGCAATTCTTTTTCATGAAGATTTCTACTAAACTTGGAAAAATTAAACTCATGAGACTCATCACCAAAGCTAACCCCAACAGTTTGTTTTTTGCAATCTATCTTAGCATTAACTGTGTTCAAGAAAGGTCTACCAAAGATAATGGGACAGAAGTCATCTTGTGGGGAACAAAGAACAAGAAAATTAGTAGGGTATTTTATTTTCCCACACAAGACTTCAACATCTCTAACAACCCCAATTGGTGATATGGTGTCTCTATTAGCAAGTTTAACAGTAACATCTATTTCTTCTATCTCAGGAGGTGCTATGTCTTTCATAATTTCTTGATATAAAGTGTAAGGAATAGCACTCACACTAGCACCCAAGTCACATAAACCATGATAACAGTGATCTCCTATTTTAACTGAAATAACAGGCATGCCAACAACAGGTCTATGTTTATCTTTTCTACCAGGTTTAGCAATTCTAGCAGCTTCTTCACAGAAGTAAATAACATGCCCATCAATATCTTCTTCCAAGAGATCTTTAACCATAGCAATGCTAGGTTCTACTTTAATTTTGTTCATCAGGTTTAGGTGTTCTAATATAGCTTTTTTTAACCACAGTTGAAACTTTAGCATGTTCCTTTATCCTAACAGGGAAAGGTGGTTTCTCAATATAAGCAGAAGGAACAACTGGGTCAACATTATAAATAGTTTCTTCTTTAACTGGTACCAGTTCTTTAATTTCTTCTTTAATAAGTGGGTGATATTTAAACCACTTCTCTTTAGGGAGTTCAACATGAGTAGCAAATGATTCACAAAAGGAGGCTACTATCTCAGAGTCAAGTCCATATTTAGTGCTAAACTTTTGAAAAGCATCGGTATCCATAAAAGAATTAACACAATCATACTTAAGCTTAATACCTGACTCCTTACCTTCGTCCAGTTCCCAATGTTCAGAGTTGCGTATAATTCTTCCTAAAAGATCCCATTGGAATTCAATAGTCTTCTTCATAAAAGAACCAGCACAGGAAGTATCAGGCATGGTTTGATCATTACGAGAAAGCCGAGCATAAAAATTCTGGATAATAATTTCTCTTGAGAGCTCATCATTGGGGCATGAATATAACATTGTCTTAAGCCTCCCCCAAGCTAGAGCAATACTTTCTCCTTCACGAGGCAAAAAATTATATATATAATTCTGATCACGATGAACTAGATGCATAGGATAAATTTTTTGGTGGAACTCCAATTTCAAACGATTCCAATTCCATGATCCAATATCATCGCATAGCCTATACCATGCCAATGATTTTCCCTTCAAAGATAAAGGGAAATCCTTTTTCATCACCTCATCTCCGGGTAAACCTGCAAGCTTAAACAATCCACAAATTTGTTCCACATATATCAAGTGCATATCAGGATGTTCGGTTCCATCTCCTGCATAAGGATTAGCTAGCAGTTGTTCTATCATACCCGAAGGAATTTCATATTCAATATTTGCAGTAGGTGCAGTAGGTTGAGGGGTAGCTAATTGTGGTTCCAGACGAGGTGAAGATATCCCCGAAAAAACCCCTCAAAGGATTGTTTCCCATAGTAACAAGTGACAATAAATTTCAGCACACTATATAAATGTTTTCTTACCAAATTCCACTTACCAAAGGCGCTTCACTCCCTGGAAACGGCGCCAGAAAATAGCCTTGATGACCCACAAGTATAGGGGATCAATTGTATCTCTTTTAGATAAGTAAGAGTGTCGAACCCAACGAGGAGCAGAAGGAAATGACAAGTAGTTTTCAGCAAGGTAATGTCTGCAAGTGCTGAAATTATAAGTAGCGAGTAGTTTGATAGCAAGATAATTTGTAACGAGCAAGTAACGATAATAGTAACAAGTATGCAGCAAGGTAGCCCAATCCTTTTGAGGCAAAGGACAGGCAAAAACGGTCTCTTATGATAAGCAAAGCGTTCTTGAGGGTTCACGGGAACTTCATCTAGTCACTTTGATCATGTTGTGTTTGCTACTTTGATAATTTGATATGTGGGTGGACGGGTGCTTAGATGTTGTTATTACTTGAACAAACCTCCTACTTATGATTAACCCTCCCGCAAGCATCTGCAACTACGAGAAAAGTATTAAGAATAAATTCTAACCATAGCATTAAACTCTAGGATCCAATCGGTCCATTACGGAATAGCGTGTAAACTGGGGTTTAAGCTTCTGTCACTGGGGCCAGAAGGAAGGCAATGGGCCCTGGTTGCACCTGGGAAGTGCCCCGAGGGGGGCACAATACACCAGGGTGCGCCAGGAGGCCCAGGCACGCCCTGGTGGGTTGTGCCCACCTCGGGCACCCCCCGAACCACCTCTTTGCTCTATAAATACCCAAATATTACAATTTACCTCACGTTCGTTTGCCTATCTTGAGGCACCGTACCCCGGAAGGGATTGACAACCCCTTTAACATGTCGGGTTGTGAGGTGTTGTTATTTTGTGCAGGTGCTGCTTACGTTGTGATTGCTTGGTTCTCCTACTGGTTCGATACCTTGGTTTCATAACTGAGGGAAATTCTTCCCGTTGTTGTACTACATCATCCTCTCCTCTTGGGGGAAAGACCGACGTAGTTCCAGTGAACAACTACCAAAGAATTTTCTGGCGCCGTTGCCGGGGAGGATCTTCAACATAACCAGGTTCCTAATCACAAATCTCATCTTCTCGCAATTTACATTATTTGTCATTTGCCACTCGTTTTCCTCTCCCCCACTTCACAAAAAATTGCCGCTTTATTCGCCTCTCTTTTTCCGTTTGTCGTTTTCTTGTCAGATCTATTCTCTGCTTGCAATCATGAGTGATTTCGGTATGGCACCAACAGATGATGGCCTGACTCCTAAGATTGGACGTACAAGCAATCTGGATGCTAAAACTTTTATCTTGGGGCAAGGGAACGTTATGGGAAAAGAACATATCCAAGAATTTTTCAATTGTGTTGGAAATCTGAGTCTTGATGATGCTCCTATACTTAAAACTACTAGATCTTATGCGGATGCTATTTCAGCACTAGTTCTAAAACTTGAAAACAAATTTATCCGTACTCATCCTACTTTGCAAAGATTGTTTTTTGAGCTTCCCGAAATAAAGAATCCTAGAGCCAAAAAGTTGGCCACTCTCGTTCTTACGAACGAGTTTGACTACATAATTCGGGAAGCTAGGGAAATCTTTGACTTCTATGGTATGAATCGTGAAAAACCCGTGATAGATGAAATTCTTTACAATAGTGACTATGCACTAAGGCATTTTCTTGGGATAATAAGATCTTTGATGAGCATCTTAAGAAGGAAGTCCCTGTTCTAGATATTATCCAACAAGTTTTCAATAATGTTAATCAACACTACTCTTGGATTGTTGTGGGAAATCAAAGGGGTTATGATGACAACCAACTAAGGAATGCTAAAGTTTCTATGGATAATATGTTTTATGTTGTGCTTACAAAACCTCCTGATAAAAATACCCCAAGAAAATTAAGAAGAAGGATGACAAAACATAGATCCTTGCCTTATGCCTAGCTAAGGGCGTAAAACTATAGCGCTTGTTCGGAGGCAACCCAATGAATAAAATTTATTTTTGCTTTTTGCTTTATGTTTTTGTGTGTTTACACAATTATGCTACTGGTATGATTGTGTTTTTTATGTTTTAATTAGTGTTTGTGCCAAGTAAAACCTTTAGGATCTTCTTGGGTGATAGTTGTTTGATCTTGCTAAAAAAGACAGAAACTTTGTGCTCACGAAAATAATTTTCATAAATCTAAGAAAAGATCTTTTGCCCTGATTCTTTTTGCAGAAGATTAATATACAAATTACCCTGGTCTTCCTAATTTGGTAGAATTTTTGGAGTTCCAGAAGTATTCGCAAAAGTCAGATCTTTTTTGACAGATTCTGTTTTCTTTGTGTTGTGTGCTTATTTTCATGGCTATATGGTTTTCTTTGATGAGTTTTCGCCACAGAAAAGTTGGAATACAGTAGATATAATACAAAAACAAAATATTAATGGGTTTGATACAACACTTATAGTGCTGATTTATTTTTCTTACACTAACGGATCTCACAAAAGTTTTGTTGAGTTTTGTGTGATTGAAGTTTTCAAGTTTTGGGTTATCTTACGATGGATGAAGGAAGGATGTAAGAGCCTAAGCTTGGGGATGCCCCGACATCCCAAGATATTATCCAAGAATGAGCAACCAACTAAGCTTGGGGATGCCCCCGAGTGGCATCCCCGCTTTCTTCCAACAACTATCGGTATTTTACTCGAGACTATATTTTTATTCGTCACATGATATGTGTTTTGCTTGGAGCGTCTTGTATGATATGTGTCTTTTCTTGCTTTATTTTGTGTTTTAAGTCATCAATCCTTGTTGGACACACCTATTTGAGAGAGCCAAAATTATATCATGCCTTGTTAGAATTGCTCGCTTTGCTTCACTTAAATCTTTTATGAGCTAGGACTTGCTCTAGTGCTTCACTTATATCTTTTTGAGCACAGTGTGCTTTAGTTTTTGAAGAATTGCTCTCTTGCTTCACATAGATTTATTTGAGAGTTAGTAAAATTTTGAAGAAATTCTCTCTTGCTTCACTTAAATTATTTTGAGAGAAAGAAAATTTGTTATGCTCATGATCTTCACTTATATTTGTTTGAGCTTATGAAAAGCAACACATAAAAGTTAGTCCCAAAGTGATAGATATCCAAGAAGGATAAGGAAAAATGTCATGAAGATCATTGGACAAAATAAACTTGATTCTTAGTAATAGTTTTGAGATATGATGATGTGATATGTGAGTTATGTGTATGATAATTGTGCTCTAGTAAGAATATTGGTGTTAAGGTTTGTGATTCCCTATGCATGCACGAAAGTCAATAATCATGCAATGAAAATTATATCCTACTTGTGGTGCATTATTCGGTGTTACTTGTGCTTAATGCTTGCTTTACGAAATTATTCGTTTCTTGGTTGGTCGCTTCTCAATCTTTTTGCTAGCCTTCATTTTGCACCAAGTATGACCTCTACTTGTGCATCCAAAATCCTTTAAACCAGTTTTGCCACATGAGTTCACTATACCTACCTATATGCGGTATTCTTTTGCCGTTCTAAGAAAATTTGCATGTGCCATCTCTAATTTTAAAAATAGACTTCTCTTTTGTGTATTTTGTTTTGCTCGCGGAACGGTAACGGGTGGCTAATATTTTCCATGCTAGATGTTTTATTCTCAAGATGAGTGTTTATTCACTTGTCATTGCACGAGAGTAAGGCAAAGGTTTTAGGGATGCCCAGTCCCGAAATGAAAAAAATATTTACTTTATGTTATCAAATATTAAATTCCTTGGAAAGTGTTGGTATGGAGGGCACCCGTGGATACGGTTAGCCATGGAAAGTGAAAGAAATTGTGGAAAAAGGAATAACCTTTATTTTCTGTTTGGGAACCGCCTATGGCATATCTGGCATATCTAGCATGGAAAGTGTTCGTATCTCTACGTCATTTTCGTTGGTGGGATGGATACACCTCCCAAAATGTTTTTATCTCTAATTTTTTTTGCTTTGAGCTCTGGCACCTCTACGAATCCCTACTTCCCTCTGCAAAGGGCCTTTCTTTTACTTTATGCAATTTTTACTTTTGAATTTGAGTCTCCATCTTCTCTTACAAAAGCACCAACTAAGAGGCAATATGATCGTGAGTAACTATTGAGTGTAGCTAATATTCGAGTGTGTTTCATGAATGGATCAATGTTTGAGCATGATGGGCTAGGGATAACTTATTTTAGCATTGATATTTTGAAAGACATGGTTGCTTGTTGATATGCTTGAGTATCTAAATTATTATGTCAAAACTAGAATATTGCTTTCAATCACATAAAAGTCCAAATGTCCATGCTATAAAGAGAAGAATATGATATGACTTGATGAACAGCACTCCACATCAAAAATTCTGTTTTTATCACTTACCTACTCGAGGACGAGCAGGAGTTAAGCTTGGGGATGCTGATACGTTCCCAACATATCTATAATTTTTTATTGTTCCATGTTGTTTTATTATCAATCTTGGATGTATTATAATCATTTTATATCATTTTTTGGTACTAACCTATTGACATAGTGCCAAGTGCCAGTTGCTGTTTTCTGCATGTTTTTTTACATCGCGGGAAATCAATATCAAACGGAGTCCAAATGCCTCGAAACTCTTTTTGTGATTTTTTATGGGCCAGAAGGAAGGAAATGGGCCCTGGTTGCACCTGGGAAGTGCCCCGAGGGGGCACAATACACCAGGGCGCGCTAGGAGGCCCAGGCGCGCCCTGGTGGGTTGTGCCCACCTTGGGCACCCCCCGGACCGCCTCTTTGCTCTATAAATACCCAAATATTCCAGAAACCCTAGGGGAGTCGACAAAATATTCATCCAGCCGCCGCAGAGTCCAGAACCACCAGATCCAATCTAGACACCATCACGGAGGGGTTCACCACCTCCATTGGTGCCTCTTCGATGATGTGTGAGTAGTTCTTTGCAGACCTTCGGGTCTGTAGTTAGTAGCTAGATGGCTTTTTTTCTCTCTCTCTCTTGCTGATTCTCAATACAATGGTCTCTTGGAGATCCATATGATGTAACTCTTTTGCGGTGTGTTTGTTGGGATCTGATGAACTTCGAGTTTATGATAAGTTATATCTTTTTATATCCATGAAAGTTATTTGAGTTTCTTTGATCTCTTATATGCATGATCTCTTATAGCCTCGTATTTCTTCTCCGATATTTGGGTTTTGTTTGGCCAACTTGATCTATTTATCTTGCAATGGGAAGAGGTGCCCAGTAGTGGGTTCGATCTTACCGTGCTTGATCCCAGTGACAGAAGGGGAACCGAAACATATGAATTGATGTCTACTACACAACCTTCTTCTTGTAGACGTTGTTGGGCCTCCAAGTGCAGAGGTTTGTAGGACAATAGCAAATTTCCCTCAAGTGGATGACCTAAGGTTTATCAATCTGTGGGAGGCGTAGGATGAAGATGGTCTATCTCAAACAACCCTGCAACCAAATAACAAAGAGTCTCTTGTGTCCCCAACACACCCAATACAATGGTAAATTGTATAGGTGCACTAGTTCGGCGAAGAGATGGTGATAGAAGTGCAATATGGATGGTAGATATAGGTTTTTGTAATCTGAAAATATAAAAACAGCAAGGTATCTAGTGGTAAAAGTGAGCGTAAAAGGTATTGCAATGCTAGGAAACAAGGCCTAGGGTTCATACTTTCACTAGTGCAAGTTCTCTCAACAATAATAACATAATTGGATCATATAACTATCCCTCAATATGCAACAAAGAGTCACTCCAAAGTCACTAATAGTGGAGAACAAACGAAGAGATTATTGTAGGGTACGAAACCACCTCAAAGTTATCCTTTCTTATCGATCTATTCAATAGTCCGTAATAAAATAGCACGAAGCTATTCTTTCCATTCAATCTATCCTAGAGTTCGTACTAGAATAACACCTTAAGACACAAATCAACCAAACCCCTAATGACACCTAGATACTCCAATGTCACCTCAAGTATCCGTGGGTATTATTATACGATATGCATCACACAATCTCAGATTCATCTATTCAACCAACACAAAGAACTTCAAAGAGTGCCCCAAAGTTTGTACCGGAGAGTCAAGACGAAAACATGTGCCAACCCCTATGCATAAGTTCACAAGGTCACTGAACCCGCAAGTTGATCACCAAAACATACATCAAGTAAATCACGTGAATATCCCATTGTCACCACAGATAAGCACATGCAAGACATACATCAAGTGTTCTCAAATCCTTAAAGACTCAATCCGATAAGATAACTTCAAAGGGAAAACTCAATCCATTACAAGAGAGTAGAGGGGGAGAAACATCATATGATCCAACTATAATAGCAAAGCTCGCGGTACATCAAGATCGTGCCAAATCAAGAACACGAGAGAGAGAGAGAGAGAGAGAGATCAAACACATAGCTACTGGTACATACCCTTGGCCCCGAGGGTGAACTACTCCCTCCTTGTCATGGAGAGCGCCGAGATGATGAAGATGGCCACCGGTGAGGGATCAACCCCCCTCCAGCAGGGTGCTGGAACAGGGTCCCGATTGGTTTTTGGTGGCTACAGAGGCTTGCGGCGGCGGAACTCCCGATCTAGGTTCCTTTCTGGGGGTTTCTGTATTTATAGGAATTTTTGGCGTAGGTCTCACGTCAGGGGGGTCTCCGAGTCGTCCACGAGATAGGGGGATGCGCCCAGGGGGGGTGGGCGCGCCCTCCACCCTTGTGGACGGCTCAGGACTCTTCTGGCCCAACTCTTTTACTCTGGGGGCTTCTTTTGGTCCATAAAAATCATCAAAAATTGGCACTTCAATTGGACTCCATTTGGTATTCCTTTTCTATAAAACTCAAAAACAAGGGGAGAACAGAAACTGGCACTGGGCTCTAGGTTAATAGGTTAGTCCCAAAAATCATATAAAATAGCATATTAATGCATATAAAACATCCAAGATGGATAATGTAATATCATGGAACAATCAAAAATTATAGATACGTTGGAGATGTATCAAGCATCCCCAAGCTTAATTCCTGCTCGTCCTCGAGTAGGTAAATGATAAAAACAGAATTTTTGATGTGGAATGCTATCAAGTGCACAAGTTTGATCAATGATAATTTCAATCACTTTTTCTAGCATCATTATATATCATAGCATTAGCTCATATCATAAAGCTTCTCATGATCAAGTAGCAAGATATTCACATGTTAAAGCATAGATCATAAACTTTATTGAAAACTAACAAACTATGTTCTCGGTCATCAAACAATTGCAATTCATCTTATTTTCAGGAAGGGTCTATCTAAGAGCTTTGATTTAGCAAATCCCACATACTCAACTGTCATATAGTCTTCCATGATTGCTACCACTCAAAGCATATTTTTAGAACAAATAGCATCCATCGAACACAGATAAAGATAGGGGCTTAATGTTTCGCCTCCCAACTTATTTATCATATAGATAATTTTCAACAATAATAATTCATGATCAAATATATTTGAATGGCCATATATGCTTAGATATTTCCCCATCACATGATGCTTGCCAACTAAAAAGTAGGTTGGAACGAGAAGGAATACTACTGACTCTTGCATAAAAGTAAAAGATAGGCCCTTTGCAGAGGGAAGCAGGGATTTGCAGAGGTGCCAGAGCTCGAAGCTTTAAAACAGAGATGAAAATAATTTTGAGAGGTATGCTTTCATTGTCAACATAACAACCAAGAGTTCCCAATATCTTCCATACTAGATACATTATAGGCGGTTCCCAAAAAGAAAGGTAAAGATTTTACTCCCCCTCCACCAACAATCACACTCCACGGCTTGTCCGGAACAACGGGTGCCGTCCAACTATCAACAATCCTGGGGGAGTTTTGTTTAAATTATTTGCGATTTTGTTTTTGATCCTTTGATCATAGGACTTGGCATCTCAGGTACCAGCCATTTTCTCATGAATGATGAGCGGAGTCCACTCATCGTGAGAATAACCCACCTAGCATGGAAGATACTGACAGCCCCTAGTCACTACATGAGCGATTCGGGCATACAAAACAGATTATTATTTGAAGGTTTAGAGTTTGGCACATGCAAATTTACTTGGAACGGCAGGTAAATACCGCATATAGGTAGATATGGTGGACACTCATGGAAGAAACTTGGTTCAAGGATTTTGGATGCACAAGCAGTATTCCTGCTTAGTACAGAGATTTTGGCTAGCAAAAGATTCTAAAAAGCAAGCACCACATGTTGGAGGATCCATAACAATATAACTTCTATAGTAATATACCCAAGCATAACTCATTATGTTGTCTTCCTTGTCCAACTTCAACTAATTTGCTCAGGTTTGAAAATAATTAATGGGGCTCACAATCAGAGAAGATGTCCAAGATAGTATATTTATATGTGAAATCTCTCTTCCTTCAATATTCTTTCATGAATTGTTCAAGTGACCAATACAATGTTTGCTAACCTTAAATAAATTTACCACCTCCACTTCTTATATGTGAAGTCATTACTCCCCATGGGATAAGCATATGAAACATATATAATTTCATATTTATGATATTCAACTCATTCAACCATTTACTCATAGGATATAAGTGAAGCACACGAGTAAATGACTAACTACTCTAAAAAGGTATAAGTGAAGATCAATGAGTAGTCAAATAATTATTTAGCTATGTGAGGACTCTCTCTCATTTAAGTATTTCAGATCTTAAGTACTTTATTCAAACAGCAAGCAAATCCTAACAAAATAAAATGACGCTCCAAGCAAAACACATATCATGTGGTGAATAAAAATGTAGCTCCAAGTAAAGTTACCGATGAACGAAGACGAAAGAGGGGATGCCATCCGGGGCATCCCCAAGCTTAGGCTTTTGGTTGTCCTTGAATTTTACCTTGGGGTGCCTTGGGCATCCCCAAGCTTAGTCTCTTGCCACTCCTTATTCCATAGTCCATCGAATCTTTACCCAAAACTTGAAAACTTCACAACACAAAACTCAATAGAAAACTCGTAAGCTCCGTTAGTATGAGAAAATAAATCACCACTTAGGTGCTGTTGTGAACTACTTATAAATTCATATTGGTGTAATATCTACTGTATTCCAACTTCTCTATGGTTCATACCCTCCGATACTACTCATAGATTCATCAAAATAAGCAAACAACACAATGAAAACAGAATCTGTCAAAAACAGAACAGTCTGTAGTAATCTGTATCATTCGAATACTTCTGTATCTCCAAAAAATCTGAAATAAAATGTTGGACCTTAGGAATTTGTCTATTAATCATCTTCAAAAAGAATCAACCTAAAAGCACTCTCCAGTAAAAAATGGCAGCTAATCTCGTTAGAGGAAAAGTTTCTGTTTTTTAGAGCAAGATCGCAAAGACTTCACCCAAGTCTTCTCAAAGGTTCTACTTGGCACAAACACTAATTAAAACAATAAAACCACATATAAACAGATGCTAGATGAATTATCTATTACTAAACAGGAGCAAAGGCAAAGGACAAAAAATAAAATTGGGTTGCCTCCCAACAAGCGCTAACGTTTAACGCCCCTAGCTAGGCATGATGATTTCAATGATGCTCACATAAAAGATAAGAATTGAAACATAAAGAGAGCATCATGAAGAATATGACTAGCACATTTAAGTCTAACCCACTTTCTATGCATAGGTATTTTGTGAGCAAACAACTTACGGGAACAATAATCAACTAGCATAGGAAGGCAAAACCAGCACAACTTCAAAATTTAAGCACATAGAGAGGAAACTTGATATTATTGCAATTCCTACAAGCATATATTCCTCCCTCATAATAATTTTCATTAGCATCATGAATGAATTCAACAATGTAACCATCACATTAAGCATTATTCTCATGATGCACAGGCATAGAATTTTTATTACTCTCCACATAAGCAAATTTCTTCTCATGAATAATAGTGGGAGCAAACTCAACAAAATAATTATCATGTGAGGCATAATCCAATTGAAAACTAAAATCATGACGACAAGTTTCATGGTTATCATTAGTCTTAATAGCATACAAGTCATCACTATAATCATCATAGATAGCAACTTTGTTCTCATAATCAATTGGAACCTCTTCCGAAATAGTGGATTCATCACTAAATAAAGTCATGACATCTCCAAATCCACTTCATAATTATCACAATAAGATTCAACACCCTCCAAAATAGTGGGATCATTACATCCTAACGTTGACACTCTTCCAAAATCACTTTCATCAATATAATCATCATAAATAGGAGGCATGCTTTCATCATAATAAATTTGCTCTTCAAAACTTGGGGGACAAAACATATCATCTTCATCAAACATAGCATCCCCAAGCTTGTGGCTTTGCATATCATTAGCATCATGGGTATTCAAAGAATTCATACTAACAACATTGCAATCATGCTCATCATTCACATATTTTATGCCAAGCATTCTATGTAATTCTTCTTCTAGTACTTGAGCACAATTTTCCTTTCCATCATTTCACGAAAGACATTAAAAAGATGAAGCATATGAGGCAACCTTAATTCCATTTTTTTGTAGTTTTCTTTTATAAACTAAACTAGTGATGAAACAAGAAACTAAAAGATTTGATTGCCAGATCTAAAGATATACCTTCAAGCACTCACCTCCCCGGCAACAGCGCCAGAAAAGATCTTGATGTCTACTACACAACCTTCTTCTTGTAGATGTTGTTGGGCCTCCAAGTGCAGAGGTTTGTAGGACAGTAGCAAATTTCCCTCAAGTGGACGACCTAAGATTTATCAATCCGTGGGAGGCGTAGGATGAAGATGGTCTCTCTCAAACAACCCTGCAACCAAATAACAAAGAGTCTCTTGTGTCCCCAACACACCCAATACAATTGTAAATTGTATAGGTGCACTAGTTCGGCGAAGAGATGGTGATACAAGTGCAATATGGATGGTAGATATAGGTTTTTGTAATCTGAAAATATAAAAACAGCAAGGTAGCAAGGGGTAAAAGTGAGCGTAAAAGGTATTGCAATGCTAGGAAACAAGGCCTAGGGTTCATACTTTCACTAGTGCAAGTTCTCTCAATAATAATAACATAATTGGATCATATAACTATCCCTCAATATGCAACAAAGAGTCACTCCAAAATCACTAATAGCGGAGAACAAACGAAGAGATTATTTTAGCGTACGAAACCACCTCAAAGTTATCCTTTCTTATTGATCTATTCAAGAGTACGTAATAAAATAACACGAAGCTATTCTTTCCGTTCAATCTATCCTAGAGTTCGTACTAGAATAACACCTTAAGACACAAATCAACCAAAACCCTAATGTCACCTAGGTACTCCAATGTCACCTCAAGTATCCGTGGGTATGATTATACGATATGCATCACACAATCTCAGATTCATCTATTCAACCTACACAAAGAACTTCAAAGAGTGCCCCAAAGTTTCTACCGGAGAGTCAAGACGAAAACGTGTGCCAACCCCTATGCATAAGTTCACAAGGTCATTGAACCCGCAAGTTGATCACCAAAACATACATCAAGTAAATCACGTGAATATCCCATTGTCACCACAGATAAGCACATGCAATACATACATCAAGTGTTCTCAAATCCTTAAAGACTCAATCCGATAAGATAACTTCAAAGGGAAAACTCAATCCATTACAAGAGAGTAGAGGGGGAGAAACATCATAAGATCCAACTATAATAGCAAAGCTCGCGGTACATCAAGATCGTGCCAAATCAAGAACACGAGAGAGAGAGAGAGAGATCAAACACATAGCTACTGGTACATACCCTCAGCCCCGAGGGTGAACTACTCCCTCCTCGTCATGGAGAGCGCAGAGATGATGAAGATGGCCACCGGTGAGGGATCCACCCCCCTCCGGCAGGGTGCCAGAACAGGGTCCCGATTGGTTTTTGGTGGCTACAGAGGCTTGCGGCGGCGGAACTCCCGATCTAGGTTTCTTTCTGGGGGTTTCTGTATTTATAGGAGTTTTGGGCGTAGGTCTCACGTCAGGGGGGTCTCCGAGTCGTCCACGAGATAGGGGGCGCGCCCAGGGGGGTGGGTGCGCCCTCCACCCTCGTGGACGGATCGGGACTCTTCTGGCCCAACTCTTTTACTCCGGGGGCTTCTTTTGGTCCATCAAAAATCATCAAAAATTGGCACTTCAATTGGACTCCATTTGGTATTCCTTTTCTGTAAAACTCCAAAACAAGGAAAAAACAGAAACTGGCACTGGGCTCTAGGTTAATAGGTTAGTCCCAAAAATCATATAAAATGGCATATAAATGCATATAAAACATCCAAGATGGATAATGTAATAGCATGGAACAATAAAATATTATAGATATGTTGGAGACGTATCATGTATCGTTGCCACTAAGGATACAAAGACGAGATCTATATCTACCGCCATATAGATAAATGGATCTTTACTACATCAAGTCATCGTTCTTATTGCATTACTCCATTTTTTCATGAACTTAATACACTAGATGCATGCTGGATAGCGGTTGATGTGTGGAGTAATAGTAGTAGATGCAGGCAGGAGTCGGTCTACTAATCTTGGACGTGATGCCTATGTAATGATCATTGCCTGGATATCGTCATGATTATTTGAAGTTCTATCAATTGCCCAACAGTAATTTGTTTACCCACTGTTTGCTATTTTTCTCGAGAGAAGCCACTAGTGAAACCTATGGCCCCCGGGTCTTATTTCTCATATATTTGCCTTGCGATCTACTTTTCCTTTGCGTTTTTATTCAGATATAATAAACTAAAAAATACAAAAATATCTTGCTGCACTTTTATTTATTTGCGATCTATTATTTCAATCTATTACAATTTACCTCACGTCCGTTTGCCTATCTTGAGGCGCCATACCCCGGAAGGGATTGACAACCCATTTAACACGTCGGGTTGCGAGGTGTCGTTATTTGTGTGCAGGTGCTGCTTACGTTGTGACTGCTTGGTTCTCCTATTGGTTCGATACCTTGGTTTCATAACTGAGGGAAATTCTTACAATTGTTGTACTACATCATCCTCTCCTCTTGGGGGAAACACCACGTAGTTCCAGTGAACAACTACCAACCACTAAGGGAATAAAAAAATACATACTATCAAAATATCGAACACATATCAAGTTCACATGATTACTTGCAACATGATTTCTCCCGTGACCTCAAGAACAAAAGTAACTACTCACAAATGATAAACATGCTCATGATCAGAGGAGTATTAAATAGCATATTGGATCTGAACATATAATCTTCCACCAAATAAACCATATAGTAATCAACTACAAGATATAATCAACACTACTAGTCACCCACAAGCACCAATCTATAGTTCCGGTAACAAGATTGAATACACGAGATGAACTAGGGTTTGAGATGAGATGGCGTTGTTGAAGATGTTGATGGAGATTGCCCTCCCCAAGATGGGAGAGTTGTTGGTGATGATGGTGACGATGATTTCCCCCTCTGGGAGGGAAGTTCCCCCGGCAGAATCGCTCCGCCGGAGGGCAAAAGTGCTCCTGCCCAAGTTCCGCCTCGAGACGGCAGCGCTCCGTCCCGGAAGCCTTCTCCTTATTTTTTTTCTAGGTCAAAATGACTTATGTACCAGAAGATGGGCACCGGAGGTGGGCCGAGGAGGCCACAACCCACCAGGGCGTGGCATGGGGGCCCTGGTGCGCCTAGGTGGGTTGTGCCCACCTGGTGGCCCCCTCTGGTAGTTATTGGCTCCAGTATTTGTTCTCTGATGCAAATTGTGGATTTATGGTCAGCTTATCTAGGGATATTATTTGAATCTTCTCTGAATTCTTATATGCATTATTTGATATCTTTGCAAGTCTCTTTGAACTATTGATTTGGTTTGGCCAACTAGATTGGTTTTTCTTGCAATGCGAGAAGTGCTTAGCTTTGGGTTCAATCTTGCGGTGTCCTTTCCCAGTGACAGTAGGGGCATTAAGGCACGTATTGTATTGTTGCCATCGAGGATAAAGAGATGGAAATTTCATCATATTGCTTGAGTTAATTCCTCTACATCATGTCATCTTGCTTAATGCGTTACTCCATTCTTTATGAACTTAATACTCTAGATGCATGCTGGATAGTGGTCGATGTGTGGAGTAATAGTAGTAGATGTAGAATCGTTTCGGTCTACTTGACACGGACGTGATGCCTATATTCATGACCATTCCCTTAGATATCGACAAAACTTTGCGCTTTTCTATCAATTGCTCGACAGTAATTTGTTCACCCAACGTAATATTTTCTATCTTGAGAGAAGCCTTTAGTGAAACCTATGGCCCCGGATCTATTTTCCATCATATAATTTTATATTTTCCATCATATAAGTTTCTGATCTACAATTTTAGTTTTCGATTTACTTCCTTAGCAATCTTTTACTTTCCGATCTATAAACCAAAAATACCAAAAATAATTTACTTTACCTTTTATCTATCTCTATTAGGTCTCACTTTTGCAAGTAACCATGAAGGGATTGACAACCCATTTATCGCGTTGGGTGCAAGTTGTTTGATTGTTTGTGCAGGTATTCGGTGACTTGTGCGTTGTCTCCTACTGGATTGATACCTTGGTTCTCAAACTGAGGGAAATACTTACTCTACTTTGTTGCATCGCCCTTTCCTCTTCAAGGGAAAAACCAATGCAAGATCGAGAAGTAGGAACCGCAAAAAGAGTTACATCATATGGATCTCCAAGAGACCATTGTATTGAGAATAAAAAGAGAGAGAGAGGAAACCATCTAGCTACTAACTACGGACCCGTAGGTCTACAATGAACTACTCAAGCATCATCGGAGAGGCACCAATGAGGATGATTAACCCCTCCGTGATGGTTTCTAGATTGGATCTAGTGGTTCTGGAACTTGCTGCGGCTGGAATTGATTTTCGTCGACTCCCCTAGGGTTTCTGGAATATTGGGGTATTTATGGAGCAAAGAGGGGGTGCGGGAGGCCACCGAGGTGGGCACAACCCACCTGGGTGCGCCCGGGGGCCCAGGCATGCCCTGGTGGGTTGTGCCCCCCTCGGGGCACCCCCCAGGTGCTTCTTCGGCCCATTGGGTGTCTTCTAGTCCATAAAAATACCACAAAAAGTTTCGTTGCATTTGGACTCCGTTTGATATTGATTTCCTGCGATGTAAAAAACAAGCAGAAAACAGCAACTGGCACTGGGCACTATGTCAATAGGTTTGTAACAAAAAATGATATAAAATGATTACAAAATGATTGTAAAACATCCAAGAATGATAATATAACAGCACGGAACAATCAAAAATTATAGATACGTTGGAGACATATCAGTGAGCCATGGACATAGCACTATAGGTGGAATAGAATATGGTGGTTGTGGAGAAGACAAAAAAGAGGGAGAAAGTCTCACATCAACTAGGCGTACCAACAGGCTGCGGAGATGCCCATCAATAGATATCAATGTGATTGAGTAGGGATTGCCATGCAACGGATGCACTAGAGCTATAAATTTATGAAAGCTCAAGAAGAATCTAAGTGGGTGTGCATCCAACTCGCTTGCTCACGAAGACCTAGGGAAATTTGAGGAAGCCCATCATTGGAATATACAAGCCAAGTTCTATAATGAAAAATTCCCACTAGTATATGAAAGTGACAACATCAGAGACTCTCTATCATGAAGATCATGGTGCTACTTTGAAGCACAAGTGTGGAAAAAGGATACCAACATTACCCCTTCTCTCTTGTCTCTCTTTTTTGGTGGGCTTCTTGGCCTCTTTTATTATTTTTTGTGTGTGGGCTTCTTTGGCCTCTTTTATTTATTTCATCACATGGGACAATGCTCTAATAATGAAGATTATCACACTTTTATTTACTTACAACTCAAGAATTACAACTGGATACTTAGAACAAAATATGACTCTATATGAATGCCTCAGGCGGTGTATTGGGATGTGCAATGACTCAAGAGTGACATGTATGAAAAAATTATGAAAGGTGGCTTTGCCACAAATACAATTTCAACTACATGATCATGCAAAGCAATATGACAATGATGAAGCGTGTCATAATAAACGGAATGGTGGACAGTTGCATGGCAATTATGGAAGGTGGCTTTGATTAGTTTTATCTATCTCTATTAGATCTCACTTTTGCATGTAACCGTGAAGGGATTGACAACCCCTTTATTACGTTGGGTGCAAGTTGTTTGATTGTTTGTGCAGGTATTGGTGATTTGTGTGTTGTCTCCTACTGGATTGATACCTTGGTTCTCTAACTGAGGGAAATACTTATCTCTACTTTGCTGCATCACCCTTTCCTCTTTAAGGGAAAAACCAATGCAAGCTCAAGAAGTAGCAGGAAGAATTTCTGGCGCCGTTGCCGGGGAGATCTACGCCAAGTCAAGACATACCAAGTACCCATCATAAAACTCTCATCTCTTGCATTACATTATTCGCAATTCGCCTCTCGTTTTCCTCTCCCCCACTTCTAAAACGATTTTCTAAAAGATTTGCCTTTTTATTCGCCCGTGTGTGACTCGTTATTTTTTCTTTTTTTAAGAAAAAAACTTCTTCCGTTCCTCTTTTCGTCTTTTTATGATCGAACGGAAGAGGGGCGATGAAAAAGGCAAATCTTTTCGAAAATCATTTTAGAAGTGGGGGAGAGGAAATTGAGAGGCGAATGGAAAATAATGTAATGCAAGAGATGAGAGTTTATGATGGGTACGTGGTATGTCTTGACCTGGCGTCGATCTCCCCGGCAACGACGCCAGAAATACATCCTGCTATTTCTTGAGCTTGCGTTGGTTTTTCCCTTGAAGAGGAAAGGGTGATGCAGCAAAGTAGAGATAAGTATTCCCCTCAGTTAGAGAACCAAGGTATCAATCCAATAGGAGACAATGCACAAATCATCAATACCTGCACAAACAATCAAACACTTGCACCCAACGCGATAAAGGGGTCGTCAATCCCTTCACGGTCACTTTCAAAAGTGAGATCTAATAGAGATAGATAAAACTAAACAAAAGATAAAACAAATATTTTTGGGTTTTTTGGTTTATTGATCTGAAAGTAAAAGATTGCAAAATAGTAGATCGGAAACTAATATGATGGAAAATAGACCCGGGGTCCATAGGTTTCACTAGAGGCTTATCTCTTGAAGAAAGCACACCGGGGGTAAACAAATTACTGTCGAGCAATTAATAGAAAAACGCATAGTTATGACGATATCTAAGGCACTGATCATGAATATAGGCATCACGTCAGTGACAAGTAGATCGAACGATTCTGCATCTACTACTATTACTCCACACATCGACCAACTCCTGCCTGCATCTAGAATATTAAGTTCATAAGAACAGAGCAACGCTTTAAGCAAGATGACATGATGTAGAGGGATAAACTCAAGAAATATGATATAAACCCCATCTTTTTATCCTTGATGGCAACAATACAATACGTGCCTCGCTACCCCTACTATGTCACTGGGTGAGGACACTACAAGATTGAACCCAAAACTAAGCACCTCTCCCATTGCAAGAAAAACCAACCTAGTTGGCCAAACCAAACCGATAGTTCGAAGAGAAATACAAACATATCTTAATCATGCATAAAAGAGTTCAGAGAAGACTCAAATAATATTCATAGATAATCTGATCATAAATCCACAATTCATCGGATCTCAACAAACACACCACAAAAAAGGATTGCATCGCATAGATCTCCAAGAACACCTAGGAGAACATTGTATTGAAGATCAAAAAGAGAGAAGAAGCCATCTAGCTACTAGCCATGGACCCGTAGGTATGTGGTAAAATACTCACGCATCATCGGAAGGGCAGCAAGGTCGGTGTAGGGGCACTTCATGATCGAATCCCCTTCCGGCAGATCGCCGGAAAAGGCCCCAAGATGGGATCTCACGGGAACAGAGGCTTGCGGCGGCGGAAAAGTGTTTTGGTGGACACTTATGGTGGTTTGGGAATATTTGGCAATTTATAGTGCAAGAATTAGGGTTAGGAGAGCCCCAAGGGACCCACAAGCCCTCAGGGGGTGCACCCCCCTAGGGCGTGCTGGCAGGCTTGTGGTCGCCTCGCGAACCTTCTGGCCCCCTCTCCAAGTCCTACGGGTGTCTTCTGGTCCAAGAAAAATCATCGTAAAGTTTTATTCCGTTTGGACTATGTTTGATATTCCTTTTCTGTAAAACTCAAAAACAAGGAAAAAATAAAAATTGGCACTCGGCTCTAGGTTAATAGGTTAGTCCCAAAAATAATATAAAATAGCATATTAATGCATATAAAACATCCAAAATAGATAATATAATAGCATGGAACAATAAAAAATTATAGATATGTTGGAGATGTATCAGGCGGCTCCCTTTCGGTCTCCTTCAAGGTTGCAACTATGGTGTGTTCTTGATATGGTGGCGGCTGGATGTGGAGAGGAGGTGATGAATGATGATAATGATGATGGAGAGTGATGTTGATGGAGAATTATGGTAGCGGCTAGGGTCGAAGGTGAATATATAATGGCTATACCATAGCCTCCTCCCTTGATGTGGCTTCTCTCCTCTGATCCAAGGGCTCTAGATGAGCCCAATCCTCTCCCAAATCACCCCTTGAAGACCAAGGAAGTCGTGGGAACAAATGGGGACGAAATCCACGAAGAATACCGTCACGAGAGGTAACTTTCAGTGTTGTCTGGACTCCATAAGGGCGCCCAACGACAAGCAGCTGTTGTATGGAACGCCTTCTTTTGCTCCGCCCCTCTGGTAAAACCGTCATCATTTCTTCATATGAACTCGAAATTTGACGTTCTTGGGCTCGTAGAATTCATATGAACGACGCTGATCCATTTCTGGTTTTAGATCTTGATTTGGAGCACTCATGAAAATGGTTTTTGTTTCACCCTCGAAATGACTAAGTCTGGGGTTCTCGGTGTCCACTGTTTGAACTCCTTTCATCGTGCTAAGTGCTTGGGAAGTCCATGTCACCTACAAGACACATAAAGACAAAGAAAACTAATGAAAACCAATTAAGAATAAATATTATGCAATGCTCGCGGTGAAAAGGAGAAAAACTGGAAATCATGCATATGGACATATAATTGGCTCAATGGAACACGATACAACGTGATATACATAGATAATGTGCAACAATGAGCTCTAAAGATGTGTAAAATATGGAGCCATCAGGCAATTGACAGAATTGCGCAGAGTTATGAAGATCAACCAAGGTATAATTTTTATATAGACATTACGTCTGTGACAAGTAGAGTGTTAAACTTAATGACATCTACTACTATTACTCCACGTCTCCACCCCAAGACCGCTATCAATCATGCATCTCAAAGTATTAAGCTCTTAAAAACAGAGTAATGCATTAAGCAAGATGATATAATGTAGAAAGAATAAGACCAAGCAAATATGTTCAAACCCCGTCATTTTACCCTTAGTAGGAACAATACAAATACGTGCCTTATCCTTTCTATCAATGGACAGGATCACTGCAAGATTGCATCTACTAAAAAGCACCTCTCTCACTAAAGATAAATAAATCAAATTTGGCCAAAGTAGACCAATAGGTCAGAGAGAAATACAAAGCTATAAAATTACACAATAACGAAGGCTCAAGAACTCAAAATAGATCAATGAATAATCTGATAATAACTCACAATTCATTAGATCCCAACGAACACATAGCAAAATATTACATTGGATTGATCTCAGAAGAGATCATTGTATTGAAGATAAAGATAGAGAGAGAGAGAGAGAGAGAGAGAGAGAGAGAGAGAACCATCTAGCTACTACTATGGACCCGAAGGTCATGTATGAACTACTCACACATCATAATGAGGCAGTAAGGTTGATGAAGATAGCCTCCCCAATGGTTTCCTCTCCGGTAGAGTACCGAAAAGGGCCTCCAGATGGGATCGAAGAAGAACAGAGGCTTGCAGCGATGGAAGAATTGTTTCGGGTCTCGCCTCATTTTTGGAATATTAGGGAATTTATAGGCCAAGAATTAGGACAAATGGAGCCACATGGGACCCACAAGCTAGCATGGCATGCCTAGCCCACTAGGAGCGTCGTGTGAGCTTGTGGCTCCCTCGTGTGTCTTTTGTTCTCTCCTTGAAGCTTCTAGGGTCTCTTATGTTCCAGAAAATCATAGTAAAGTTTCATTGTGTTTGGACTTCGTTTGCTATGATTTTTCTGTGAAACAAAAAACATGCAGAAAACAGGAACTGGCACTGAGCACTAACTTAATAGGTTAGTCCATAAAAATAATAAAAAATTCATATAAAGCATACAAAAGTGATAATATAACATAATGAAACAATTAAAAATTTGTAGATACATTGGAGACGTATCGGATACATTACCAAAGATACCACACGGAAATTTTTAGTTTTAATTTAATCCTAGCCTTCCAAATTTGCACATCATTATCCACTGGAATTCCTGAGTGCGAAAATGCATGATACATTGAGTCAACTATGAAGGACCCAGATGTATTTAGATTCTAGTGAAAGACATCCCGCCCTTGAGTTAGGTTAATCGAATCCAACATGGATAGAAGATTCTGCCATGAAAAAAAGCTAGGGGCCAAACAAATCCCGCCTGAAAGAAATATCTGATGAGTTGAGCATCTGCGCAAAGGTATAATTCTATCATGTATAATGTTGTATAAGGCTGAATATTGTTCTCACAGAGTGGTGTTGCCTAACCACTTATCCTCCCAGAAACATATCTTCGAGCCGTCCCTTATGCGGACGGTCCAAAGCGGAAAAGGTGTTTCTTCACCACCATTAGACCCACCCAAACTACCCGAGACACAACCTTTTGGCCAAACTAATTATTGCGCAACAGGATTTGCCAAACACCATCTAAACAAGTAAATTCAAAAAAATAGCAAGAAAAATCAAAAAATATGAAAAAATTTGGCATCAAAGAGGCTCGGGTCCGCAAGGTGCGTGCAAATTTTTGTTGTGTTTGGACACTGTAGGAGCTCGTGGAGAAAAAAATTGGCTCGGGAAAAACTTACAAAAAGTGACTATTTTTTTTGCTAGAGCTCCTCGCATGTCATTTGATCACAAAAACTTGCAAGCACCTTGTGCACCCAAGCCTCTTTGATGCCAAAACATTTCATATTTTTTTGAATTTTGTTGATATTTTATTTCAAATTTATTGTTCACAAGTATACAGATTAACTATTTTCCTCACCACGAGCTCCTGGAATGTCCAAATAGCACGAAAATTTGCACGCACCTTGCGCATATGAGTGTCTTTGATCCCACAAAATTTTAGATTTTTTAGGTTTTTTTGCAATTTTTTCAGGACGGTCAAAGCCCTTTGACCGGTCGGTAACGGCGCAGAAAGGCATTTTTGTAAGAGCACTGATGTTGCTTGAAGCTACGTCGGTATTTCCCCAAAGAGGAAGGGATGATGTAGCACAGCGGCGGTAGGTATTTCCCTCAGATATGAAACCAAGGTTATCGAACCAGTAGGAGAACCAAGCAGCACAACGTAAACAGCCCCTGCACACAAATAACAACACCTCGCAACCCACGTGTTAAAGGGGTTGTCAATCCCCTTCGGGTAACGGCACCAGAAACGGTGCATGGACGGGAGAAAGTTGAAATAGATTGAATAAATAGATCGCAAATAAAATAAAGTGCAACAAAGTATTTTTGTATTTTTGGTTTAATAGATCTGAATAAAAAGTGCAAATAAAATAGATCGCAAAGCAAATATATGAGAAAGAAGACCCGGCGGCCGTAGGTTTCACTAGTGGCTTCTCTCGAGAAAGATAGCAAACGATGGGTAAACAAATTACTGTTGCGCAATTGATAGAACCTCAAATAATTATGACGATATCCAGGCAATGATCATTACATAGGCATCACGTCCAAGATTAGTAGACTGACTCCTGCCTGCATCTACTACTATTACTCCACACATCGACCGCTATCCAGCATGCATCTAGTGTATTAAGTTCATGGAAAAATGGAGTAATGCAATAAGAACGATGACATGATGTAGACAAGATCCGTTTATCTATTGCGTAGATATGGATCCCATCTTTTTATCCTTAGTAGCAACGATACATACGTGTCGTTTCCCTTACTGTCACTGGGATCAAGCACCGTAAGATCGAACCCACTACCGGGCACCTATTCCCATTGCAAGATAAATATATCAAGTTGGCCAAACAAAACCCAAATATCGGAGAAGAAATACGAGGATATAAGAGATCGTGCATATAAGAGATCAAAGAAACTCAAATAACTTTCATCGATATAAAAAGATATGACTGATCATAAACTCAAAGTTCATCAGATCCCAACAAACACACCACAAAAGAGTTACATCATATGGATCTCCAAGAGACCATTGTATTGAGAATTCAGTGAGAGAGAGAAAGCCATCTAGCTACTAACTACGGACCCGAAGGTCTACAAAGAACTACTCACGCATCATCAGAGAGGCACCAATGGAGGTGGTGGACCCCATCCGAGATGGTGTCTAGATTGGATCTGGTGGTTCTGGACTCTGCAACGGCTGGATGAATATTTCATCGACTCCCCTAGGGTTTCTGGAATATTGGGTTATTTATAGAGCAAAGAGGCGGTCCGGGGGCACCCGAGGTGGGCACAACCCACCAGGGCGCGTCTGGGCCCCCTGGCGCGCCCTGGTGGGTTGTCCCCTCCTCGGGACTCCCCCGGGTGCAAACAGGGCCCGATAGCTTCCATCTGGTCCATAAAAAATCTCTGTGGAGTTTCGTGGCATTTGGACTCCGTTTGATATTGATTTCCTGCGATGTAAAAAAACATGGGAAAACAGCAACTAGCACTTGGCACTATGTCAATAGGTTAGTACCAAAAAATGATATAAAATGATTATAAAACATCCAAGATTGATAATAAAACAGCATGGAACAATCAAAAATTATAGATACGTTGGAGACGTATCAGCATCCCCAAGCTTAACTCCCTTGCTCGTCCTCGAGTAGGTAACTGATAAAAACAGAATTTTTGATGTGGAGTGTTGTTTATCATATCATATCATATTCTTTTCTTTGTAGCATGGACATTTGGACTTTTATGTGATTCAAAGCAATAGTCTAGTTTTGACATAATAATTTAGATACTCAAGCATATTAACAAGCAACCATGTCTTTCAAAATATCAATGCTAAAATAAGTTATCCCTAGCCCATCATGCTCAAACATTGATCCATTCATGAAACACACTCGAATATTAGCTACACCCAATACTTAAGTACGAACATATTGCCTTTTAGTTGGTGCTTTTTGTAAGAGAAGATGGAGACTCAAAATAAAAATAAAAATTGCATAAAGTAAAAGAAAGGCCCTTCGCAGAGGGAAAGTAGGGATTTGTAGAGGTGCCAGAGCTCAAAGCAAAAAAATTAGAGATAAAAAACATTTTGGGAGGTCTATCCATCCCACCAAAAAATGACTCAGAGTTCCGAACACTTTCCATGCTAGATATGCCATAGGCGGTTCCCAAACACAAAATAAAGTTTATTCCTTTTTCCACCATTCTTTCACTTTCCATGGCTAGCCGTATCCACGGTTTCCCTCCATACCAACACTTTCCATGGAATTTATTATTTGACAACATAAAGTAAATTCATTTTTGCATTTCGGAACTTGGCATCCCTAAAACCTTTGCCTTACTCTCGTGCAATGACAAGTGAATAAACACTCATCGTGAGAATAACACATCCAGCATGGAAAATATTAGCCACCCGTTACCGTTCCGCGAGCGAAACAAACACACAAAAGAGAAGTTTATTTTGAAAATTAGAGATGGCACATGCAAATTTGCTTAGAACGGCAAAAGAATACCACATATAGGTAGATATAGTGGACTCATATTGCAAAACTGGTTTAACGGATTTTGGATGCACAAGTAGAGGTCATACTAGGTGCAAAATGAAGGCTAGAAAAAGATTGAGAAGCAACCAACCAAGAAACGAATAATCTCATAAGCAAGCATTAAGTATAATTAACACCGAATAACACACCACAAGTAGGATATAATTTCATTGCATGACTATTGACTTTCGTGCATGCATAGGGAATCACAAACCTTAACACCAACATTCTTACTAAAGCAATAATTACTCATCAACATAACTCACATATCACATCATCATATCTCAAAACTATTACTAGGAATCAAGTTTATTTTGTCCAATGATCTTCATGAAAAAAATTCACTTATCCTTCTTGGATATCTATCACTTTGGGACTAATTTTCATGTGTTGCTTTTCACAAGCTCAAACAAATATAAGTGAAGATCATGAGCATAATTTTTTTTCCTCTCAAAATAATTTAAGTGAAGCAAGAGATAATTTCTTCGAAAATTTTAATAACTCTCAAATAAATCTAAGTGAAGCAAGAGAGCATTTCTTCAAAAATATTAAGCACACCGTGCTCAAAAAGATATAAGTGAAGCACTAGAGCAAGTCCTAGCTCATAAAAGATTTATGTGAAGCACAGAGAGCAATTCTAACAAGTCATGACATAATTTTGGCTCTCTCAAATAGGTGTTTCTAGCAAGGATTGATGACTTAAAACACCCAATAAAGAAAGCAAAGACTCATCTCATACAAGACGCTCCAAGCAAAACACATATCATGTGACGAATAAAAATATAGCTTCAAGTAAAATACCGATAGTTGTTAGAAGAAAGAGGGGATGCCACTCGGGGACATCCCAAAGCTTAGTTGGTTGCTCATTCTTGGATAATAGCTTGGGATGCCGGGGCATCCCCAAGCTTAGGCTCTTCTATCCTTCTTTCATCCGTAGTAAGATAACCCAAAACTAGAAAACTTCAATCACACAAAACTCAACAAAACCTTCGTGAGGTCCGTTAGTATAAGAAAGCAAACCACTACTATAAGTGTTGTATCAAACCAATTCATATTTTGTTTTTGTATTATATCACTGTATTCCAACTTTTCTATGGCAAAAACTAATCAAAGAAAACCATAGAGCCATCAAAATAAGCACACAACACAAAGAAAACAGAATCTGTCAAGACAGAACAGTCTTGTAGCAATCTGACTTTTGCGAATACTTCTGGAACTCCAAAAATTCTACCAAATTATTAAGACCAGGGTAATTTGTATATTATTCTTCTGCAAAAAGAATCATGGCAAAAGCACTTTTATGTGATTTATGAAAATTATTTTCGTGAGCGCAAAGTTTCTGTCTTTTTCAGCAAGATCAAACAACTATCACCCAAGAAGATCCTAAAGGCTTTACTTGGCACAAACACTAATTAAAACACAAAAAACACAATCATAGCAGTAGCATAATTGTGTTAACACTCAATAACAGAAAGCAAAAAGCAAAAATAAATTGTATTCATTGGGTTGCCTCCCAACAAGCTCTTTCTTTATAGCCATTAAGATAGGCTTTGCGATTTCAATGATGCTCACATGAAAGATAAGAATTGAAACACAAAGAGAGCATCATAAAACATGTGACAAACACATTTAAGTCTAACATACTTCCTATGCATAGGAATTTCATAGGCAAACAAATTATCAAGACAAGAAATATCTAGCATATGCATAGGAGAGAAATAAAACATCGACAATCTCAACATAATGAGAGGTAATCTAGTAACATGAAAATTTATACAACCATATTTTCCTCTCTCATAATAATCAAATGTAAGATCATAATAAAATTCAACAATATAGCTATCATAGAAAATTTTCTCTTCATGATCCACATGCATGCAAAGTTGACACTCTTCCAAAATAGTGGGATTATCATCAAATAAAGTCATGACCTCTCCAAACCCACTTTCATCAAAAATTTCATAAGATTGAAAACTCTCCAAATATGTGGGATTATTTTTACCTAAAGTTGACACTCTTCCATACCCACTTTCAAAATTATTGCAAATAACATAGTCATCATGAGGCTTAAATAAATTCTCAAGATCATAAGAAGAATCACCCCAATCATGATCATTGCAACAAATAGTGTTCATAGTAAAATTAGCATCCCCAAGCTTGGGGTTTTGCATATTATTAGCACAATTGACATTAATAGAATTTATAGTAAAATCATTGCAATCATGCTTTTCATTCAAGGAGCTATCATGAATCACTTCATAAATTTCTTCATCACAATTTTCAGATTCACGAATCTTAAGCAAAACTTCATAAAGATAATCTAGTGCACTCAACTCACTAGCAATTGGTTCATCATAATTGGTCTCTTAAAAAGATTAGAAAGTGGATGAGAATCCATAAGAATAAATTTTTAGCAAGCAAAGATGCAAGCAAATAGGAGACACATGGCAACACAAGCAAACATGAGATCTGGCGAGAAAAAGGCGAACGAAAAAGAGGGCTAATAAAACGGCAAATTTTTGTGAATTGAGGGAGAGGAAAACGAGAGGCAAAAGGCGAATAATGTAAATTGCGAGGAGATAAGATTTGTGATTAGGAACCTGGTATATGTTGAAGATCCTCCCCGGCAATGGTGCCAGAAATTCCTTTTGATGACACTTGAAGCTACGTCGGTATTTCCCCAAAGAGGAAGGGATGATGCAACACAGCGGCGGTGGGTATTTCCCTCATATATGAAACCAAGGTTATCGAACCAGTAGGAGAACCAAGCAACACAACGTAAACAACCCCTGCACACAAATAACAATACCTCGCAACCCGACGTGTTAAAGGGGTTGTCAATCCCTTTCGGGTAACGGCGCCAGAAACAATGCGTGGACGGGAGAAAGTTGTAATAGATTGAATAAATAGATCACAAATAAAATAAAGTGCAGCAAAGTATTTTTGTATTTTTGGTTTAATAGATCTGAATAAAAAGTGCAAATAAAATAGATCGCAAAGCAAATATATGAGAAAGAAGACCCGGGGGCCGTAGGTTTCACTAGTGGCTTCTCTCGAGAAAGATAGCAAACGGTGGGTAAACAAATTACTGTTGGGCAATTGATAGAACCTCAAATAATTATGACGATATCCAGACAATGATCATTACATAGGCATCACGTCCAAGATTAGTAGACCGACTCCTGCCGGCATCTACTACTATTACTCCACAAATCGACCGCTATCCAGCATGCATCTAGTGTATTAAGTTCATGGAAAATGGAGTAATGCAATAAGAACGATGACATGATGTAGACAAGATCCGTTTATCTATTGCGTAGATATAGATCCCATCTTTTTATCCTTAGTAGCAATGATACATACGTGTCGTTTCCCTTTCTGTCACATGGATCAAGCAGCGTAAGATCGAACCCACTACCGGGCACCTCTTCACATTGCAAGATAAATAGATCAAGTTGGCCAAACAAAGCCCAAATATCGGAGAAGAAATACGAGGCTATAAGTGATCATGCATATAACAGATCAAAGAAACTCAAATAACTTTCATGGATATACAAAAATATGACTGGTCATAAACTCAAAGTTCATCAGATCCCAACAAACACACCACAAAAGAGTTACATCATATGGATCTCCAAGAGACCATTGTATTGAGAATTCAGCGAGAGAGAGAAAGCCATCTAGCTACTAACTACGGACCCGAAGGTCTACAAAGAACTACTCACGCATCATCGAAGAGGCACCAATGGAGGTGGTGAACCCCATCCGAGATGGTGTCCAGATTGGATCTGGTGGTTCTGGACTCTACGGCGGCTGGATGAATATTTCATCGACTCCCCTAGGGTTTCTGGAATATTGGGGTGTTTATAGAGCAAAGAGGCGGTTCGGGGGGCACCCGAGGTGGGCACAACCCACCAGGGCGTGCCTGGGCCTCCTGGCGCGCCCTAGTGGGTTGTCCCCTCCTCGGGACTCCCCCTAGGTGCAACCAGGGCCCAATAGCTTCCATCTGGTCCATAAAAATCTCCGTGGAGTTTTGTGGCATTTGGACTCTGTTTGATATTGATTTCCTGCAATGTAAAAAACATGGAAAAAACAGCAACTGGCACTTGGCACTATGTGAATAGGTTAGTACCAAAGAATGATATAAAATGACTATAAAACATCCAAGATTGATAATAAAACATCATGGAACAATCAAAAATTATAGATACGTTGGAGACATATCAAGCACCCAACGGCGGAGGGACAAATTTGAGCAGGCTTCGAAATTAGGGGCAAATCTGAGTAGGTCGTTCGAGTTAGGGACAGAAATACAAATGGCCCTTTGAATAACCATTTATACTAAGTAAGGCATCATTCTTGACCTGAAGATCATGAATGCCTCCTACTATATAGGAGTATAGAAGACATTATTTTAATTCATTCAAAAAAATTGTTTCAATAATTAAACTATACAAGATTGGAACAAAGAAGAAGTGTTTGTATTTTGAGGTTTGTACATATTGTGCCTTGTAAATCAAAAAGCAAAAGGGAATTGCAATTTATTCAGAATAAAAAGTTTGTTATTTAAGGTATGAAAGATCTACAACAAAGAAGAAGTGCTTGTGTTTTGAGATTTATACTTTGTGCTTAAGCTCAACTAACAAACCAAAGTTATTAGTACATGTGGCAGAATCCCATGGATTGAATGATATCCAGTGACCAATAATACTTGGATTTATCACCCCTTTACTTTAGAATTAGCTTCATTCGATGGTCAATATTCAAAGTTACTCATATACTTATATAGTAGTGGTATAGACATACTCTCACCATTCTAGAAATTTATAGGGGCATGCATGCATGCATCAACCCATTTTCTTTAATGTTGGTGAACTCATTTATGCCATTAGTCCTTAATTGTTGTAGTGTTCATACATGCCAAATTTTCGCAGCTTTTGGCAGCTCCATCCACCTCATCTCCCATGCTTTTTCATTTCTTTTGCAAATTTAAATCAATTATATCCTTTGAACCAAAAGTCTAAATTGAGTTCCGTTTGCATATTTGTGTTTGTCGCAACGAGTTCTTTCAAGCGAGACCAATTTTGAATACATTTTGACAACTTTTATAATTTTACCAAGTTTCAAATATTTAAATTTGATAGTTGTAATATTAAGTCCTTGCTAAGCTTAACCAAGTTTCATTTTCTTTTAGGGTTTAGGGTCTAGGCCTTAGGCTTTAGGATTTAAGTTTTAGATTTTGTGAATTTTTTCTTATAACATGTGAAAACATATTTTAAAAATAGTTTCATTCAAAAGCCTTCGTCATAAGGAACACGAATACGCAAACGAATATAGTTGGTCTTTCGGTTCAAAAAATAGAATAAATTCAAATTTAGAAATGAAAAGAAAAAACATAAGAGGTTAGGGTGGGTGGGGCATGCACTCTCGGCCAAAAGTTGTAGCAAAGCATACATGCATGAAATAATTAAGCCTAATCGCAAAATAAGTTTATGAAATCTTTTCTTTCCTTTTCAGATTCACGTATTTCTTCTAGTTTAAAGAGTGTTGGATGCTCTATGGGAAAGAATGATAATGAAATTAATCTATCGGTTGGGGTGCTTACACATATGGAGATTAACCGTTTAAAGGTTTCTTCGAAGTGTAATGCCTCCACACCTAACCCTGAAACCGAGGAGGAGGATGAAGCGGATGCCAAATATGATGGTCCGCTTATATCCCACTTGGTTGGTGAGGTTACCAACATTGGATTGGATGACGCAAGACCTGGGTCTATATTTTGTGACTTCACAGCGTCATCGCGAAAATCCAAATCACACTCATCCAAGAAGAAACAAAACCCTCCCAAGAAGGGGAAGAATTCTACACTGATTCAAGTTTCCACATGAAAGGCATGTTTTGGAATAGAAGAGGTCTCTCAGACTTGGCTAAACATAAACACATCGGTGATTGTGTACGGGAACATGGATTGGATTTTGTGGCGATTTCCGAGGCTAGTAAGTGTGACTTTCGCCCGCTTGTCCTTGATCACCTGGCAGGTGGTTTCGACTATGCATGGCATAGTCTACGAACTCGCGGAAGGTCCGGAGGAATTCTTCTTGGGATTCTGGCCACGTTCATGGACTTGTTGGCCTTTTCGATTGGTGAATTTCATATAAAATTTCACCTAAGAAATAGGGCCGGCAATTTTACATGGACTCTCGTCGCTGTCTATGGGGCGGCCCAAGATGAGCATAAACCGGCTTTCTTTCGGGAATTGGTAAACTTGGCTAAGGATAACCCGTAACCAATGCTTATTGGAGGGGACTTCAATATCTTTAGGTACCAGGAAGAGAAAAATAATGACCGCTTTGACACTCATTGGCCTTTTCTATTCAACGTTGTGATAGACAGTTTGGATCTTCGGGAGGCCAGTATGTCGCGGCGGCAGTTCACCAGGGCTAATAAACGATCTGTGCCGACATACGAGAAGCTCAATAGGGTACTCACGGATACTGAATGGGAACTAAAATTTCCTCTGGTAACTGTACGAGCCCTGGAGCGTATTGAGGTGTTATCGGATCATGCACCCATCATTCTAGATTCTAACTCTACAAACCCGGCTGCCCGGCGCCCTTTCAAATTTGAATTGGGATGGCTGCATCAGGAAGGATTTGTAGACATAATCAAGAATGTCTGGGAGAGGCCCGCTGTTGGTCATACAACTAGTCAGAGATGGAACTTTAAAATAAGGGCCATGAGGCAACACCTCACTGGATGGGCGAAACATACCAACGGGATATACAAAAAAGAAAAACAACGGCTTTGTACCATCACTGACGACCTCGACAAAATCGCTGAGACGCGCACCTTATCTTAACAAGAGATTGAATTGAAAAACCAATCTAATGAGAAGGTTGCACGTATTTTGCGAGAAGAGGATATCAAATACTACCAAAGATCCAAAGCCGATTTCATTTTGATGGGTGATAGTAATACAAGATACTTCTAGTTGGTCGCCAATGGGCTGCATAGGAAGAAATGTATTTACAGTCTCCAACAAGATGAGGGACGGGTCGAAGGTTAGGAGGAGCTCACAAAGTATATCACCAACTACTACAAATCTCTGTTCGGGGCGGTGATTGAAGGGAATTTCACTCTTGACGAGACCCAAACAGACAATATTCCACAAGTCACGGTAGAAGAAAATGATATCCTTACGACACCGTTCTCCAAAGAGGAGGTGAGGGATGCGGTGTTCCAAATGGAACATGACAAAGCTCTAGGCAAGATGGTTTCCTCGTAGAATTCTATCAGAATTTCTTGGATATCGTCAAGTCTGGCCTTTTGGAGTTGTTCAATTGTCTTCATGCCGACAGACTTGACCTATTCAGACTTAATTTAGGTGAGATTGTCTTGTTGCTGAAGATTGAGGAGGTCGAATGGATCCAACAATTCAGACCCATATGCCTCCTTAATGTCATCTTCAAAAATTTCACCAAAGTGGCTACGAATAGGTTAAACTCAACAGCTGACCATATTGTCCGGCCATCTCAAACGACTTTCATGCAAGGAAGAAATATACTTGATGGTGTAGTAATCCTGCATGAGACCGTCCATGAGATGCACTGGAAAAACATGAGCGGAGTCGTATTCAAAATCGACTTTGAAAAGGCCTATGACAAGATCAAATGGTCTTTCCTCCAGCAGGCCCAAAGGATGAAAGGTTTCTCCGATAAATGGCGCCAGTGGATCCATAAATTTGTAACTAGGGATAGTGTGGCCATTAAAGTCAATGATGACGTAGGCCATTACTTTTAGACAAAAAAAAGGACTATGACAGGGTGACCCCATGTCACCGATGTTATTTAACATTGTCATTGACATGTTGGCTATTCTCATTGAGCGTGCCAAGCAAGACGACCAGATTGCAGGAGTAGTGCCACACCTTGTGGATGGTGGCCTCTCTATTCTGCAATACGCCGATGACACAATTCTCTTTATGGAACGTGACCTAGATAAGGCTCGAAACCTGAAACTCTTGTTGTCAGTGTTTGAGGAAATGTCAGGTCTTAAAATTAACTTCCATAAAAGTGAACTATTCTACTTTGGAGAAGCCGTTGAGGCGGAGGCCGATTAAGCCGACCTGTTTGGTTGTGCACATGGCCAATTCCCGATTAAATATCTGGGAATACCGATTCATTATCGGCGTCTCACCGTTGCAGAGTGGAAGCATGTAGAGGAGCGGCTAGAGAAATGTTTGAACAGTTGGAAAGGCAAGTTGCTCTCAGTTGGAGGACGACTGGTTTTGATCAACTCTGTCCTCACAAATATGGTTCTCTATATGCTCTCTTTCTTCCAACTTCCAAAAGGGGTCTTGCAAAGACTGGACTATTTTAGATCCAGATTCTTTTGGCAAGGAGACGGTGAAAAGGAAAAATATAGGCTGGCCAAATGGAGTGTGGTTTGTAGGCCAAAAGACCAAGGTGGCCTTGGAATTCATGACCTGCAAGTCAAGAATGAGGCCTGATACGTCTCCAACGTATCTATAATTTTTTATTGTTCCATGCTATTATATTATCTGTTTTGGATGTTTTATATGCATTAATATGCTATTTTATATTATTTTTGGGACTAACCTATTAACCTAGTGCCCAATGCCAGTTCCTGTTTTTTCCCTGTTTTAGAGTTTCGTAGAAAAGGAATACCAAACGGAGTCCAAACGGAATAAAGCCTTCGCAGTGATTTTTCTTGGACCAAAAGACAACCAGGAGACTTAGAGATGAAGTCGGAGGAGCCACGAGGCAGCCACAAGGACGGAGGGTGCGCCCCCCACCCTTGTGGGCCCCTCGTACACCTCCTGACCTAATTCTTTCGCCTATATATTCCCATATATCCACAAACCACCACAGGCATCCACAAAAACACTTTTCTACCACCGCAACCTTCTGTACCCGTGAGATCCCATCTAGGGACCTTTTCCGGCACCCTGTCGAAGGGGGATTCGATCACGGAGGGCTTCTACATCAACTCTATTGCCCTTCCGATGAAGCGTGAGTAGTTTACCATAGACCTACGAGTCCATAGCTAGTAGCTAGATGGCTTCTTCTCTCTCTTTGATTCTCAATACCATGTTCTCCTTGATGTTCTTGGAGATCTATTCGATGTAATACTTTTTTGCGGTGTGTTTGCCGAGATCCGATGAATTGTGGATTTATCATCAGCTTATCTACGAATATTATTTGAATCGTCTCTGAATTCTTATATGCATGATTTGATATCTTTGTAATTCTCTTTGAACTATCGGTTTGGTTTGGCCAACTAGATTGGTTTTCTTGCAATGGGAGAAGTGCTTAGCTTTGGGTTCAATCTTGCGGTGTCCTTTCCCAGTGACAGTAGGGGCAGCAAGGCATTGTTGCCATCGAGGATAAAAAGATGGGGTTTTCATCATATTGCTTGAGTTAATTCCTCTACATCATGTCATCTTGCTTAATGCATTACTCCGTTCTTTATGAACTTAATACTCTAGATGCATGCTGGATAGAGGTCGATGTGTGGAGTAATAGTAGTAGATGCAGAATCGTTTTGGTCTACTTGACACGGATGTGATGCCTATATTCATGATCATTGCCTTAGATATCGTCATAACTTTGCGCTTTTCTATCAATTGCTCGGCAGTAATTTGTTCACCCACCGTATTATTTTCTATCTTGAGAGAAGCCTCTAGTGAAACCTATGGTCCCCGGGTCTATTTTCCATCATACAAGTTTCCGATCTATCATATTTGTTTCCGGTCTACTATTTTGCATTATTTTACTTTCCAATCTATAAACCAAAAATATTTACTTTATTGTTTATCTATCTCTATCAGATCTCACTTTTGCAAGTAACCGTGAAGGGATTGACAACCCCTTTATCGCATTGGGTGCAAGTTGTTTGATTGTTTGTGCACGTATTCGGTGATTTGTGCGTTGTCTCCTACTGGATTGATACCTTGGTCCGCAAACTGAGGGAAATACTTATCTCTACTTTGCTGCATCACCCTTTCCTCTTCAAGGGAAAAACCAACGCAAGCTCAATAAGTAGCAGGAAGAATTTCTGGCGCCGTTGCCGGGGAGATCTACACCAACTCAAGACATACCAAGTACCCATCATAAACTCTCATCCCTTGCATTACATTATTCGCCATTCGCCTCTCTTTTTCCTCTCCCACTTCTAAAACAATTTTCGAAAAGATTTGCCTTTTTCTTCGCCCTTTTTCCGTTCGATCTTTTGTTTGCTTGTGTTACCATGTGCCTTCTTTTTGCTTGCATCTTCGCTTGCTAAAAGTTTATGGATCCTCGTCCACTTGCTAATCTTTTTAAAAGATCCAATTATGATGAACCTATTGCTAGTGAGTTGAGTGCACTAGACTATCTTTATGAAGTTTTGCTTGAAATTCGTGAATCTGAAAATTGTGATGAAGTGCTTTATGAAATGATTCACGATAGATCCTTAAATAAAAATCATGATTGCAATGATGTTATTATAAATTCTACTAATGTCAATTGTGCTAATAATATGCAAAATCCTAAGCTTGGGAATGCTAGTTTTGCTATGTCCACTACTTGTTGCAATGATCATGATTGGGGTGATTCTTCTTATAATCTTGAAAATTTATTTAAGCCCCATGATGAATATGAGGTTGATAATAATGTTTGCAATAATACTGAAAGTGGGTTTGGAAGAGTGTCAACTTTAGATCCCACATATTTGGCTAATGTTCAATCTTATGAAGTTTTGATAAAAGTGGGTTCGCAGAGGTCATGACTTTATTTTATGATAATCCCACTATTTCGGAAGAGTGTCAACTTTGCATGCATGTGGATCACGAAGAGAAAAATTTATGTGAAAGTTATATTGTTGAATTTGATTATGATCCTACATATAACTATTATGAGAGAGGAAAATATGATTGTAGAAATTTTCATGTTACAAAACTACCTCTCGTTATGTTGAGATTGCTATTGTTTCTTTCTTCTTCCTTGCATATGGTGGTTTTTGCTTATCTTGATAATTTGTTTGCTTATAAAATCCCTACGCATAGGAAGCATGTTAGACTTAAATATGTTTGTCACATTTTTTATGATGCTCTCTACGTGTTTCAATTGTTATATTTTATGTGAGCATCGTTGAATTCTCATGCCTAGCTAAGGGCGTTAAACAATAGCGCTTGTTGGGAGGCAACCCAATTTTATTTTTGTTTTTGCTTTTCATGTTCTGTTTTGCAATAAATAATTCATCTAGCCTCTGGTTAGATGTGGTTTTGTGGTTTTGTTAGTGTTTGTGCCAAGTAAGACCTTTGGGTAGCTTACGGTGATAGTTGACTTGATCTTGCTGAAAAACAGAAACTTTTGCGCTCAGTCCCAGAATTTTCAAAAATCACAGAAGCGTGATAAAATTCTGCATTGTTTACACAAGATTGATATACAAATTTCCCATGTTTTCCTATTTTTTTCATAATATTTGGAGTTATAGAAGTATTCGAACTATCAAGATTACTACAAACTGTTCTGTTTTTGACAGATTCTATTTTCTATGTGTTGTTTGCTTATTTTGATGATTCTATGGGTAGTATCGGGGTGTATGAACCATGAATAAGTTGGAATACAGTATATATTACACCAATATAAATAAAAAATGAGTTTAAAACAGTACCAAAAGTGGTGATTTATTTTCTTGTACTAACGGAGCTTATGAGATTTTCTGTTGAGTTTTGTGTTGTGAAGTTTTCAAGTTTTGGGTAAGGATTTGATGGGCTATGGAATAAGGAGTGGCAAGAGTCTAAGCTTGGGGATGCCCAAGGCACCCCAAGGTAATATTCAAGGACAACTAAGAGCCTAAGCTTGGGAATGCCCCGGAAGGCATCCCCTCTTTCGTCTTCGTCTATCGGTAACTTTACTTGAGGCATATTTTTATTCACGACATGATATGCGTTTTTCTTGGAGCGTCTTGTATGATTTTAGTATTTGCTTTTTAGTTTGCCACAATTATCCTTGTTGTACACACCTTTTGAGAGGGACACGCATGAATCCTGATTTATTAGAATACTCTATGTGCTTCACTTATATCTTGTGAGCTAGGCAATTTTGCTCTAGTGCTTCACTTATATCTTTTTAGAGCACGACGGTGGTTTTATTTTATAGAAATTGATGAACTCTCATGCTTCACTTATATTATTTTTAGAGTCTTTAAACAGCATGGTAATTTTCTTTGGTTATAAATTTAGTCCTAATATGATAGGCATCCAAGAGGGATATAATAAAAACTTTCATATAAAGTGCATTGAATACTATGAGAAGTTTGATTCCTTATGATTGTTTTGAGATATAAAGATGGTGATATTAGGGTCATGCTAGTAAGTAATTGTGGATTGTAGAAAAACTTATGTTAAAGTTTGTGATTCCCGTAGCATGCACGTATGGTGAACCGTTATGTGATGAAGTTGGAGCATGATTTATTTATTGATTGTCTTACTTATGAGTGGCGGTTGGGGACGAGCGACGGTCTTTTCGTACTAATCTATCCCCCTAGGAGCATGCGCATATTACTTCGTTTCGATAACTAATAGATTTGCAATAAGTATGTGAGTTCTTTATGACTAATGTTGAGTCCATGGATTATACGCACTCTCACCCTTCCACCATTGCTAGCCTCTCTAGTGTTGCGCAACTTTCGCCGGTACCATAAACCCACCATATACCTTCCTCTAAACAGCCACCATACCTACCTATTATGGCATTTCCATAGCCATTCCGAGATATATTGCCATGCAACTTTCCATCATTCCGTTTATTATGACACGCTCCATCATTGTCATATTGCTTTGCATGATCATGTAGTTGACATCGTATTTGTGGCAAAGCCACCATTCATAGTTCTTTCATACATGTCACTCTTAATTCATTGCACATCCCGGTACACCGCCGGAGGCATTCATATAGAGTCATATTTTATTCTAAGTATTGAGTTGTAATTCTTGAGTTGTAAGTAAATAAAAGTGTGATGATCTTCATTATCAGAGCATTGTCCCATGTGAGGAAAGGATGATGGAGACTATGATTCCCCCACAAGTCGGGATGAGACTCCGGACGAAAAAAAGAGGCCAAAAAAATGAGAGAAGGCCCAAATAAAAAAAAGAGAAAAGAGAGAAGGGGCAATGCTACTATCCTTTTACCACACTTATGCTTCAAAGTAGCACCATGATCTTCATGATAGAGAGTCTCCTATGTTATCACTTTCATATACTAGTGGGAAATTTTTCATTATAGAACTTGGCTTGTATATTCCAATGATGGGCTTCCTCAAATTGCCCTAGGTCTTCTTGAGCAAGCGAGTTGGATGCACACCCACTTAGTTTCTTTTTGAGCTTTCATAAACTTATAGCTCTAGTGCATCCGTTGCATGGCAATCCCTACTCACTCAAATTGATATCTATTGATGAGCATCTCCATAGCCCGTTGATACGCCTAGTTGATGTGAGACTATCTCCTTCTTTTTGTCTTCTCCACAACCACCTTCTATTCCACCTATAGTGCTATGTCCATAGCTCACGCTCATGTATTGCGTGAAAGTTGAAAAAGTTTGATAACATCAAAAGTATGAAACAATTGCTTGGCTTGTCATCGGGGTTTTGCATGATTTGAATATTTTGTATGATGAAGATGGAGCATAGCCAGAATATTTGATTTTGTAGGGATAAGCTTTCTTTGGCCATGTTATTTTGAGAAGACATAATTGCCTTGTTAGTATGCTTGAAGTATTATTGTTTTTATGTCAATATTAAGATTTTGTTTTGAATATTACGGATCTGAACATTCACGCCACGATAAAGAAAATTACATGGATAAATATGTTAGGTAGTACTCCACATCAAAAATTCTGTTTTTTACCATTTACCTACTCGAGGACGAGCAGGAATTAAGCTTGAGGATGCTTGATACATCTCCAATGTATCTATAATTTTTTATTATTCCATGCTATTATATTATCTGTTTTGGATGTTTTATATGCATTAATATGCTATTTTATATTATTTTTGGGACTAACCTATTAACCTAGAGCCCAGTGCCAGTTCCTGTTTTCCCCTGTTTTAGAGTTTCATAGAAAAGGAATACCAAACGGAGTCCAGAAGGAATAAATCCTTCACAATGATTTTTCTTGGACCAGAAGACAACCAGGAGACTTGGAGATGAAGTCGGAGAAGCCACAAGGACGGAGGGCGCGCCCCCGCCCTTGTGGGCCCCTCGTGCACCTCCTGACCTAATTCTTTCGCCTATATATTCCCATATATCCCCAAACCACCAGAGGCATCCACGAAAACATTTTTCCACCGCCGCAACCTTATGTACCTGTGAGATGCCATCTAGGGACCTTTTTCGGCACCCTGCCGAAGGGGGATTCGATCACGGAGGGCTTCTACATCAACTCTATTGCCCTTCCGATGAAACGTGAGTAGTTTATCATAGACCTATGGGTCCATAGCTAGTAGCTAGATGGCTTTTTCTCTCTCTTTGATTCTCAATACCATGTTCTCCTCGATGTTCTGGGAGATCTATTCGATGTAATTCTTTTTGCGGTGTGTTTGCCGAGATCCGATGAATTGTGGATTTATGATCAGCTTATCTATGAATATTATTTGAATCTTCTCTTGATATCTCTGTAATTCTCTTCGAACTATCGGTTTGGTTTGGCCAACTAGATTGGTTTTTCTTGCAATTGGAGAAGTGCTTAGTTTTGGATTCAATCTTGCGGTGTCCTTTTCCAATGACAGTAGGGGCAGCAAGGGACGTATTGTATTATTGCCATCGAGGATAAAAAGATGGGGCTTTCATCATATTGCTTGAGTTAATTCCTCTACATCATGTCATCTTGCTTAATGCGTTACTCCGTTCTTTATGAACTTAATACTCTAGATGCATGCTGGATAGCGGTCGATGTGTGGAGTAATAATAGTAGATGCAGAATCATTTCGGTCTACTTGACACGGATGTGATGCCTATATTCATGATCATTGCCTTAGATATCGTCATAACTTTGTGCTTTTCTATCAATTGTGCGGCAGTAATTTGTTCACCCACCATATTATTTGCTATCTTGAGAGAAGTCTCTAGTGAAACCTATGTTCCCCGGGTCTATTTTCCATCATACAATTTTCCGATCTATCATATTAGCTTCTGATCTACTATTTTGCAATCTTTTACTTTCCAATCTATAAACCAAAAATACCAAAAATATGCACTTTATCATTTATCTATCTCTATCAGATCTCACTTTTGCAAGTAACCATGAACGGATCGACAACCCCTTTATCGCGTTGGGTGCAACTTGTTTGATTGTTTGTGCAGGTATTCGGTGATTTGTGCGTTGTCTCCTACTGGATTGATACCTTGGTTCTCAAACTGAGGGAAATACTTATCTCTACTTTGCTGCATCACCCTTTCCTCTTCAAGGGAAAAACCAACACAAGCTCAAGAAGTAGCAAGGCCCTACTTAGTAAGTGGTTGTTTAAACTTCTTACTGAGGATGGTGTTTGGCAAACCATACCACGTTACAAGTATTTAGGCCAAAAGGCGGTGTCTCAGGCATATTGAAAACCTGGTGACTCGCACTTTTGGGCTGGCCTAATGGAAGCAAAGAAACATCTCTTTCGCTTTGGGTCTTTCGCGATAAAGGACGGGACGGAGATTCGTCTCTGGGAAGACATCTGGCTAGGCAATGCGAGTCTCTAGCCTTGTACAACATTACTCGCGATAAGAATAAAACTATTGCGTAGGTGCTCAGCTCATCCCCACCCAATAATTCGTTTAGGCGGGATTTGACTGCCCCCCCCCCCGACTTATTACGTCATGGCATAATCTTTTTATCTCGTCTGGATTCGATCAATTTGACACAAGGTCGGGATGTGTTTCGTTGGAACCATATTATGTCTGGGTCTTTCACAGTAGACTCTATGTACCGCGCGCTCACGCATTTTGAGGTATCGGTGAGTAATAACAAGAAAATTAGGAAGTCAAAGATTCCACTGAAAGTAAAAACCTTTATCTGATATCTTCGTAGGGGAGTTGTTCTAACAAAAACAACCTCGCACGGCGCAACTGGCCAGGGAGTAAGAAGTGTTGTTTTTGTACTCGTGAAGAGACAATCAAACACCTCTTTTTTCAATGCAAGTTTGCACGTTTTACGTGGTCAGTCATCCAAATAGCGTCAAATTTATATCCGCCAACAAGTGTCGCCAATATTTTTGGTCATTGGTTGGACGGTATTCCAAATAGGTTCAGAACGCTAATAAGGGTGGGAGCGTATGTCTTACTATGGTCGCTTTGGCTATGTAGAAATGATTTAGTTTTCAATGACAAAAATGTTTCTCCTTTGTAGGTTATTTTCCATTGTACGCACTCGCTTCGTACGTGGTCTACGCTACAACGAGCGGAGTACCAACTGCTGTTCAAGGCGGTGTGTACGCGGTTGGAGCAGGTGGCTACGGAGGTTTTACCCAACATGGATGGCAGCATAATCTCCGGATCGGTCCATCACCCCTTTCGACATAGGCATAGTGTCGGTCTATATGACCTACTGTCGCTGATTTGTCGATTTTTTCCTTTATTGTTGTCAGACTTTAGATGTTTGGCCGTGTGCATCCTAATTATACAAAGGCCGGGTGTTACTAATAATGCTTTGTATCCGTTTGATGCTACATTTTGAGATAATAAAAACCGTCCTTTATCAAAAAAATAAAACTTGGCGCTGCATGCATGCCCCCGCCCCTGCGTGCTACAATTTGTTGTCCCTCTCCATTCCAATGAAAAATATGCACATGGATTCCAAAAAAGTTTATATTATTGACAACTTGTTTTGTACGAAATCAACAATGTAATTGTTGTCATATATTCGTCGCAAGAAAAATAATTGTTGCCATACTTATATAGCCTACATTTAGTTCAATTTTTTTTATGATTAAAGTATAATTTGAATATCCATACAGGAACAGAAACGGGCTTCAGTCAGCCGATGGCCGGCGTCGAAACAGTTTACGTTCGAAAAGGCCATGCCTTTCCAGAAATTTCTCTTGAGCGTTCTGACGGACGCAGAATCGATCGGCTAGGGCCTAGGGCGGACAGAGAGAGCCGCTGCCGAACCTGGTACACGATGAAGCTCCCCGATGGGGCCAACGTGTCCACGCACCTCGCCTACCCGGCCGCGCCGCGAAGACCACGTGTGCGGGGCCGCCTCGCCACGTGCACAGCCACGCACTCAAACGGGTCCCACTTCAAACCACCCCCTCCCACCTTCACTTATTCGCGCCTCCACCCTTCCCGGTCTCGACAGTCAAACATTCCTCCGCTCCAGAGCAGGGATCGCGCGCGAGCTCCAAATACGCAAAAAGTGAAGCGCCCGAGCGCAAATCCGGGCGGCATGATGACGCGTGCGCGCTCCCGCTAAAACCTTTCGCCCGGTGTTCGGCGGGCGAGCGAGCGAGCTGAGAGCGCGACCCTACGACATAGATACTCCCTGGCCCATGCCGCGAACGAGCCTGCCTGAACATTCGTGAGAATTGGCGCGCAGGACAAGGTCGACCCATCTGCGCGGGCCATGGCGGCGGGAGATCGCCGGGCTCTGTGTCTGGTCGCCGGCGCGATTCTCCTCTGCTCGTGCTTTGCTCGGGTGCGGTGCGGCGACGAGCAGGAGCAGCAGGAGCAGGAGATTCAGAGGCTCAGGTCCAAGGTCGCGTCCCTAGGTGAGCTGCCTGCCGGTTTCTTGAGCACAAGATATGAACTGTAATCGTATTGTGTTCCTGCTTTGCTGGGCGAAGAAAGAATTGACAGCTGAGCTTAACTGGCTGGGTTCAGAGGACGAGGTCGGCTGGAGGAAGGAGGAGACCTCGCAGCTGGAGAGCGTCGTCAGGGAGAGGACGGCGCAGATCGCGGCGTTGGTCGGCGGACTAGAGGCTATGCAGGTGAGGAATGTGGCTGACGATGAATCCGTGGTGAAGGCGAGCACCAACAGTGCGATGATCGAGAAGCAGGTAAGGAAACGGACAATTCCAGGCTCCAGTTTCAGCAAGTAGCTAGGTAGTGATCGATGTTGCAGTTGCAATCACTCCCAAATTCATATGGCAAACGAACTGACAAAGGATACAAAAGGAGAACAGATTGAGAGGCTGGGCAGTGATTTGGAAGATCAGGTTAAGAAAGGGGAGTTATTAGAAGCCCGGGCCAGCGAGGCAGAGAAAAGCCTGCTTGAGCTCGGTCAGAAGTTGGACCGTGTAAGTACATACATGCTGTATAATTGTACTAGGTTTGGGATATGTCGTAGTGGCTGGCAGAATTCTGATGTGATTCGCGTCGTCTTCAGGTTGAGAAGATCAACGCTGAGCAGAGGAAGAAAATTGAGGAGCTGGAGCAAGATCTTGAGCATTCAAAAGTTGGTACACAAGGAAGATGTAGAACTGTAATTGAGAAGAATCCTCGAGGTGCTAATTCTGTGCTTTATGTGACTGTTCAGGACAAAGTCTCTGAAGTGCAAAGACGAGCAAAATTGAAGGCTGAAGAGTTGGCAAATGTATGGGTAACTGGAAGTCCGATATTACTTTTTGAGGGAAATCTGCAGAGAACTTAACGCAGAGATGGTTCATTTTTCAGGTTCATGGCATGTGGCTTCCGTATTGGTTCGCATCACGCTCTGTACATTGCCAGGTATATGTGGAATTCATCCAGTGGTATGGAGCTTTTCGTAGCTTCCGAGACTTGGGTTTAGGTTTATTTGATGCATTTGCAGGAACTAGCATCTGCCAAATGGCATCTCCACGGGAAGCCTGTGCTTGATGCTCTGATGGAGAAGGTTTGTTTCATATGGATTTTTTGTTAAATATCAAGTGTTACTTGCTCCTACTCCTAGTATTTATAAATGCAACCACCACCGTTTCACAATGCCGAGTTGACAGGTTGCTGAGACGTTGGCACATGCACAAAGACTAGTGGAACCACACTTGCAGGCAACAAAAAATGTAGGCTAGTGTTCTCAACCAACACTCCCCCTCACCTCTTTGTGAAACGCTCTGACACGCCATCTCTTGCTTCATGAAGAAACTGTTGCCTGTTGCCAAATTTCATTTCAACTCACTGAAGAACAGCACTAAGCCGGTAGCTGCCAGGATCGTCACAGCCTACAGAGCTCGCAAGGATGCCATCCAGCCATGTGTGGCCAAGGCTCAAGAGTTTGCAGATCACTACTGGCAGGTGACGCTGATGCATATAGTAACATCATAGCAACCTTTTCATCTCATTGTATGCATGGTTGAGCTACTGAAGTCTGATCCTGAGCACGAACGGTTTCACTCTAGTAGGAATGCAGGAAGTTCTCGGAGACACACGTCGCACGGATCGCGGCAGCGTCTGAACCTCACCTTTCGGCTATTGAACCTTACACGAGGCCTGTCAAGTCTGTTTGGAGACAGCTCGTTATGGCGACGAGCTTCTACCATAGTCAGGTGCAGCCTTCAGTAACATATTACGTAGCTTTTTCTTTCTCGCACTTGGCACTGGCCGTATACACTGGGCGTGAAAAAAAAAATCGCTGTTGAAATGCAGGTTCAGAAAGGAATCAGTGGCTTCCTGGAGGAGAGCGAGCTGCTGGACCCACTTTCAGCTCATAGATTGGCGTGGTGGATGGTAACTAAAATAAGTACTTTGTTTCCATAACATCGTTGGTATCACAAAAAAACCACAGCACAATTTCACCATGCTTACTGAACTCACACCTATTTGCTTCGTCATGCGCAGGCGTCCGCCATGTTCGCGCTGCCGATGTTGTACACCTACAAGATATTCTCGGCTACAGTCCGGTAAACTTATCAAAGGATCCGTGTTACACATTGTCGACTTTTCTTTCCTGAATAATCCACGTCACTTGTCTGTTCCTGTATGCTTGTCTGCAGCAAAAAAATTCAGGCGAGAGCGGACAGAGGTGGAGGCACATCTTCGAGCCGCAAGCACGCGCGCAGGGTCGAGGAGTAGAGGGCGCGGGTCGCTGTTACCCACGAGCTGATCCTCCCCTGGTGATGCATGCTGAACGGCGGAATGTACAACTCTGACCAGACATCGCAGACGCTACGGCAGCAGTGTAAAGTGTAGGCACTAGGCAGGGGATAGGTATGATATAGCGGCCGAGCATATGCGCGTGTATGTAGCTCCCAGTAAACTCTAAGGAGGTGTTTGGTTTGCGCTACTGTAACGTAATCTGATTACACCGTTAACAGGTCCCGCTAAATCGTGTTTGTTTCCCTTGCTCTGTAATCTGATAACATGGTATCAAATCCCAGCCTAATACAAAACCGATACTGCTGGAAATCTGCTGTAATAGAAAACGCTACAGCCATATCTTCTCCGCACGAGATGCGATCCCACGAGCTATGCGGCCTCCTTCCTCCTTCCTCATGCGCCGCAAGGAAGCTTCGGCGTTGAATACGTGCCTGTAGCGCCGGTCATGGTCGTGTCTAGCTGACGGCGGCATCGACGCCAGCGCGTCGCTCCTCAGCATGCCTGCGGCGCCTCGCCTCGGCCTTCAGCCTTGACGGCAGGTCGCCGCTCGCCGGCCGGCGGCGGAAGTGGCCGCCGCGTCGCTCACTCGTGCTCTTACCGTCCAGGCCCTTGTACTCCGCCGCCATATCCAACGGTGGCTCGCCACTGCCGTTCCCGGCCTGCCTATCCATGTTCACTGGCGTGAATTCTTGAACAACCCCAGTATTGATTGACGTTACAGTAGGTAACCAAACAAATTTCAAGTTTTGTCCATTCCGTTTACATTAACACCGTAAACTCATTACGTTTAGTTTGCGTTACCAATCTGGAACCAAACACCTTGTAAGGTTCATGCTGTTGATATGCGGTATATGTACACGGTGTATAAAATGGAAATTACTTGTGTGGGGTAACGAGTTGATCATCATGGAAATTACTTGTGCACATGAGCGTGGTTCCACCGTTCATGGTTGTCAAAATTCATCTTGTTTTTAAAATGTTTACTAGCAAGATGCCTGTGCATTGCACGGATCATTAAGCATTTTTTTTACAAATATTTGTTGTGATTGACCCATGTGGGAGTAATCCATGTGTAAAAACCATAGTTTTAAATAGCGCGCTAAGCATCTTAGCGGCGGACCCTTTCCAAATGCTATAGCGCACTATAGCGGAGCTATAGCGCGCTATTTAAAATGTTTATTTATTTATTTGGACCAAAGTCTCTTAGCGCAAGAATTTTTGTAAACTCTATAGCGTGCTATTTAAAACAGTGGTAAAAACTAATGATAACTCGAGAAAAATGAGAGATAAGGTGAGGAAGGGTGGAGCGTGGTGGTGATTGATGGTTGGACTAAGCGGAGGCATGGGATGGACGACGCCGGCAGTGGCCATCATACCAGATTGTTTCAGAGGCTTTCCTTTTTAATCTGCAAATGTGAATAGAGGTGCGAGTATCTTTTTACAAAATTGTCATAGGCTGATTTCTACTCATCAGATATAGATCTGATGGTCTATATTGTAAGATGGCAGACACATCATCATCACCAACTCAATTTTTTATAAAAATGAAAACAATAGTACCAGTTTTTTCTCACCGTCATCATGTTTCATTGTGAGTACCAATCAACAAGAATACACTTGTTTTACATCAGCTTTGCTGTTTTGTTGTAACAATAAGACAGAATGCACTTGACACATTAAAGATAGGCTACACACAATGAGACATTAAGATACGCTATACACAATAAAGCATTACAATACATTTTGGATTGAGAAAAAATCACAAGAAAAGACCAAGTTAACGCTTTGAAACAAGACCAAATAGCATGAATATTAATGCAACCACGGACGGGGATTCATGCACGATAGAATTGTGTTTCTAACGGTTAGAAATAATGGACTAGGCCATGTACAGTTTCTAAAATCTAAAAGAGGCCCATAAATAAAACAACAAGTGGTGGTTCTGAAGTTTAGTCCGGAAACTTCTAATTGGCATGTTCCGCGCCACCGATGATGAGCTGGCGCTCACACTCGGCCACTTGCATGGGCCGGCCGACTACCGGGCTTGCTCGCTCCAAATAAATAACACCAAACTGTCACTACTGCTGAAAGACTAGTCGCTCGCTTGAAAAAAAAGCAGAAAAACCCAAAAAAAAAACGTAAACATTCAGAAAATTTCATGCATCTGAGAAAAATTAAAAGAAGTTCACGAATTCAAAAATAGTTCATGCTTTTGAAAAAAAAATCACAAATATGCAAGAAAGTTCCCAAATTAAAAAAAACACAATTTTGAAAAAATATTCAATAACTTTAAACAATACCATCGATTTGAAAAAAGATCACAAATTTGAAGAGTTTGTCAATTTTGCAAAAAGTTCATTGATTTAAAAAAAATCATCACCTTTCAAAGCAATTCTATGATTTAAAAAAAACACAAACTTTTAAAAATAGTTCATAGATTTGAAAAAAGGTTCATAATTTTTTTTAAATATCATGAACTTTAATAAAAGTTCATAAATTTATTTTCTTAAATGTTTCATCGAATTTGAAAACAATTCTTCTGTTTTAAAAAATAATAAAAAATAAAAATAAGAGGACAATAATACAGAATATAGAAAAAGGGAAAAAATAGAAAATAGAAAAATAAAAATGAAATAAAAACAAAAGCAGACCGGTCCAAGAAAATCCAAAAGGAAACAAAAAAATGGCTAGAGCTTCACAAAAACGGGAAGAGGTCTCTCCCGTGGCTCCCATAGATGGACCGGCCAGTTAAGACGCCTTCAGCGCCAATTAACGAATTGCACGTTAATGGATGCTGAAGGAGCCAAATATGAAATGCCGTTTAATCCCACCCCAAAAGTTGACACGAGGACTATATCTCTCATTAAGCAAGCGATTCTTCCCTTGGATGAAGCTTTCCTGATGCACTGTAGAACCTGGGCCAGCCGTTTTCGTCCGATTCTTTTTTTCCTTCGCTAGTTCGCTCACATCGTGTTTTTTCGTTTTTTATATTTTTTTGTTTCTTTTTCTTTTTTCTATCACTTTTTTCCATTGTTTTCTTTGCTTTTAGATCGATTTTCTTCCTTTCTTTCCCCGTTTTCACCGATTTTTGTTGTTTTTTCTTTGTTGTTATTTGTTTCCTTTCTTTTTTTAATGTTTTTTGTTTTTCTTTCTTTCTTGGGTTTTTATTTATTTTCCATGGTTTTCGTCTATTTTCTTCCTTTTTTTTCTCGATTTTCATCGGGTTATTTGTTTTTTATTTTGTTTCTTTCTTTCTTTGATTTTTATTTGTTTCTTTCTTGGATTTCATTGGATTTTTTCATTCTTCATTCATTTGTTTCTTAGTTTTTTTATTTTCTTTGGTTTATCTAGTTTCTTTTTTTGGCTTTCTTTGTTTATTTTGGCTTTCATTCTACATTTCTTGTATATGCCAACAGCATTTTTGAATACATGTTTAATATTTTTAAAATATAAATTTATCATTTTCTAAATACATGGTCAAAAAAAATTCTAATAAACATTTTGAACAATTTTCAGATGTTTGATTAATATTTTTCAAGTACAAGATTAATATTTTTTGAATACTTGGTCAACATTTTTCTATGCACACTTTTAAACATTTTCAAATGCTTGATTAAAAAATTCAAATAAAAATATTAACTTTTTCAATACATGGTCAACATTATTTATATACATTTAACATTTTCCAAATGCTTGATTATCTTTATTCAGACACTTATTCAACAATTTTCAAATGTTTGATTAACTTTATTTAGACACTTGTTCAACTATTTTCAAATGTTTGATTAATATTTATATATATATATATGATAAAAAATCATTTTTAATACATGGTCAATATTTTTCTATACACATTTAACATTTTCCAAATGCTTGATTAACATTTTTCTAATACTTGTTCAACTTCTTTTTTCAAATTCTTGATTAATATTTTTATATGGATGATAAAAAAAGCATCATCTTTTCAATACGTGATTAGCAACTTTTCTATACGCGTTAAATATTTTCTGAATGCTAGAGTAATATTTTTCAAATACTTGTTCAACATTTTTCAAATGCTTGATTAACTTTCTTCCAATACTTGTTCAATATTTTTCAAATACTTGTTCAACATTTTCCAAATGGTTGATCAATATTTTTCAAATACTTGTTCAACATTTTTCAAATATTGTAGGGTGTATTTTGTAATATATATTTTTATAATGTTTTAAAGTATCAACAAAAGTACAAAAATCAAGCAAAGAACGAAAACAAAAAACATAAAAAGAAGGTTGTGGCCTCCCGCGCTTCTTGGCCAGCCCATCTCGGCCTCCCGTTCAACGAGGGTTCCTCGCTCTCGCTGAACGTGAGATATAGGGGCGCCCAAAAGTTGAGGCATTGTGGAGAGAACCCATGGCACCCCCAAGATAAACTAAGGACACCAAAAAGCCAAAGCTTGGGGATGCCCCGGAAGGCATCCCCTCTTTCGTTTACTTCCATCGGTAACTTTACTTGGAGCTATATTTTTATTCACCACATGATATGTGTTTTGCTTGGAGCATCTTGTATGATTTGAGTCTTTGCTTTTTAGTTTACCACAATCATCCTTGCTGCACACACCATTTGAGAGAGCCATACATGATTTGGAATTTGTTAGAATACTCTATTTGCTTCACTTATATCTTTTGAGTTATATAGTTTTGCTCTAGTACTTCACTTATATCTTTTAGAGCACGGTGGTGGATTTGTTTTATAGAAACTATTGATCTCTCATGCTTCACTTAGATTATTTTGAGAGTCTTAAATAGCATGGTAATTTTCTTAAATAATCCTAGTATGCTAGGTATTCGAGATTAGTAAAAACTTTCTTATGAGTGTGTTGAATACTAAGAGAAGTTTGATGCTTGATGATTGTTTTGAGATATGGAGGTAGTGATATTAAAGTTGTGCTAGTTGAGTAGTTATGAATTTGAGAAATGCTTGTGTTGAAGTTTGCAAGTCCCGTATCATGCACGTATGGTAAACGTTATGTAACAAATTTGAAACATGAGGTGTTCTTTGATTGTCCTCCTTATGAGTGGCAGTCGGGGACGAGCGATGGTCTTTTCCTACCAATCTATCCCCATAGGAGCATGCGCGTAGTGCTTGGTTTTTGATGACTTGTAGATTTTTGCAATAAGTATGTGAGTTCTTTATGACTAATGTTGAGTCCATGGATTATATGCACTCTCACCCTTCCATCATTGCTAGCCTCTTCGGTACCGTGCATTGCCCTTTCTCACATTGAGAGTTGGTGCAAACTTCGCCGGTGCATCCAAACCCCGTGATATGATACGCTCTTTCACACATAAACCTCCTTACATCTTCCTCAAAACAGCCACCATACCTACCTATTATGGCATTTCCATAGCCATTTCGAGATATATTGCCATGCAACTTTCCACCATTCCGTTTATCATGACACATTCATCATTGTCATATTGCTTAGCATGATCATGTAGTTGACATCGTATTTGTGGCAAAGCCACCGTTCATAATTCTTTCATACATGTCACTCTTGATTCATTGCATATCCCGGTACACCGCCGGAGGCATTCATATAGAGTCATACTTTGTTTTAGTATTGAGTTGTAATCATTGAGTTGTAAATAAATAGAAGTGTGATGATCATCATTTAATAGAGCATTGTCCCAAAAAAGGCCAAATAAAGAAAGGAAGGCCCAAAAAATAGAAATAAAAAGGGGCAATGCTACTATCCTTTTTTTCCACACTTGTGCTTCAAAGTAGCACCATAATCTTCATGATAGAGAGTCTCTTGTTTTGTCACTTTCATATACTAGTGGGAATTTTTCATTATAGAACTTGGCTTGTATATTCCAACAATGGGCCTCCTCAAGTGCCCGAGGTCTTCGTGAGCAAGCAAGTTGGATGCACACCCACTTAGTTTCTTTGGTTGAGCTTTCATACATTTATAGCTCTAGTGCATCCGTTGCATGGCAATCCCTACTCCTTGCATTAACATCAATCGATGGGCATCTCCATAGCTCATTGATTAGCCTCGTTGATGTGAGACTTTCTCCTTTTTGTCTTCTCCACATAACCCCCATCATCATATTCTATTCCACCCATAGTGCTATGTCCATGGCTCGCGCTCATATATTGCGTGAAAGTTTATAAGTTTGAGATTACTAAAGTATGAAACAATTGCTTGGCTTGTCATCGGGGTTGTGCATGATGAGAGCATTCTTGTGTGACGAAAATGGAGCATGACTAAACTATATGATTTTGTGGGGATGAACTTTCTTTGGCCATGTTATTTTGAGAAGACATAATTGCTTAGTTAGTATGCTTGAAGTATTATTATTTTTATGTCAATATGAACTTTTATCTTGAATCTTTCAGATCTGAATATTCATACCACAATTAAGAAGAATTACATTGAAATTATGCCAAGTAGCACTCCGCATCAAAAATTCTGTTTTTATCATTTAACTACTCGAGGACGAGCAGGAATTAAGCTTGGGGATGCTTGATACGTCTCCAACGTATCTATAATTTTTGATTGCTCCATGCTATATTATCTACTGTTTTGGACAATATTGGGCTTTATTATCCACTTTTATATTATTTTTTGGACTAACCTATTAACCGGAGGCCCAGCCCAGAATTGCTGTTTTTTTTGCCTATTTCAGAGTTTCGCAGAAAAAGAATATCAAACGGAGTCCAAACGGAATAAAACCTTCGGGAGCGTGATTTTTGGAACAAACATGATCCAGGAGACTTTGACCCTACGTAAGAGAAGCTTCCAGGAGGCCACGAGGTAGGGCGGCGCGCCCACCCCCCCAGGACGCGCCCTCCACCCTCGTGGGCCCCATGTTGCTCCACCGACGTACTTCTTCCTCCTATATATACCTACGTACCCCCAAACGATCAGATACGGAGCCAAAAACCTAATTCCACCGCCGCAACCTTCTGTACCCACGAGATCCCATCTTGGGGCCTGTTCCGGAGCTCCGCCGGAGGGGGCATCCAGCACGGAGGGCTTCTACATCAACACCATAGCCTCTCCGATGAAGTGTGAGTAGTTTACCTCAGACCTCCGGGTCCATAGTTATTAGCTAGATGGCTTCTTCTCTCTTTTTGGATCTCAATACAATGTTCTCCCCCTCTCTCGTGGAGATCTATTCAATGTAATCTTCTTTTTGCGGTGTGTTTGTTGAGACCGATGAATTGTGGGTTTATGATGAAGATTATCTATGAACAATATTTGAATCTTTTCTGAATTCTTTTATGTATGATTGGTTATCTTTGCAAGTCTCTTCGAATTATCAGTTTGGTTTGGCCTACTAGATTGATCTTTCTTGCAATGGGAGAAGTGCTTAGCTTTGGGTTCAATCTTGCGGTGTCCTTTCCCAGTGACAGTAGGGGCAGCAAGGCACGTATTGTATTGTTGCCATCGAGGATAACAAGATGGGGTTTTTATCATATTGCATGAATTTATCCCTCTACATCATGTCATCTTGCTTAAGGCGTTACTCTGTTTTCATGAACTTAATACTCTAGATGCATGCTGGATAGCGGTCGATGAGTGGAGTAATAGTAGTAGATGCAGGCAGGAGTCGGTCTACTTGTCTCGGACGTGATGCCTATATACATGATCATACCTATATATTCTCATAACTATGCTCAATTCTGTCAATTGCTCAACAGTTATTCGTTCACCCACCGTAAAATACTTATGCTCTTGAGAGAAGCCACTAGTGAAACCTATGTCCCCCTGGTCTATCTTCATCATATTAATCTTCCAACACTTAGTTATTTCCTTTGCTTTTTTACTTTGCTTTTATTTTACTTTGCATCTTTATCACAAAAATACCAAAAATATTATCCTATCATATCTATCAGATCTCACTCTCCTAAGTGGCCGTGTAGGGATTGACAACCCCTTATCGCGTTGGTTGCGAGGAGTTATTTGTTTTGTGTAGGTACGAGGGACTCGCGCGTAGCCTCCTACTGGATTGATACCTTGGTTCTCAAAAACTGAGGGAAATACTTACGCTACTTTGCTGCATCACCCTTTCCTCTTCAAGGGAAAACCAACGCAGTGCTCAAGAGGTAGCAACTAGCAATGTGGGACTAAACTTTAGTTCCACCTCTTGTCTTGCACGAATGGCCTAAGTGGGCCTCTAGGATTCATTAGGAATTTCTGAAATCTATTTTGGGCTGGCCCAAAATAGACTAAAATTCCAACATGAGGTGGTTGATACGTCTCCAACGTATCTATAATTTATGAAGTATTCATGCAATTATATTATCCATCTTGGATGTTTAATGGGTTTACTATGCACTTTTATATTATTTTTGGGACTAACCTATTGACCCAGAGCCCAGTGCCAGTTTCTGTTTTTTCCCTTGTTTCAGTGTTTCGAAGAAAAGGAATATCAAACGGAGTCGAAACGGAATGAAACCTTCTGGAGAAGTTATTTTTGGAAGGAAAGCAACCCAGGAGACTTGGAGTCCACGTCAAGAAAGCAACGAGGAAGGCACGAGGCAGGGGGCGCGCCCACCCCCCTGGGCGCGCCCTCCACCCTCGTGGGCCCCTCGTGGCTCCCCTGACGTACTTTTTTCACCTATATATACCCATATACCCTAAAACGATCGGGGAACAGAATAGATCGGGAGTTCCGCCGCCGCAAGCCTCTGTAGCCACCAAAAACCAATCGGGACCCTGTTCCGGCACCCTGCCGGAGGGGGATCCCTCACCGGTGGCCATCTTCATCATCCCGGCGCTCTCCATGATGAGGAGGGAGTAGTTCACCCTCGGGGCTGAGGGTATGTACCAGTAGCTATGTGTTTGATCTCTCTCTCTCGTGTTCTTGATTTGGCACGATCTTGATGTATCGCGAGCTTTGCTATTATAGTTGGATCTTATGATGTTTCTCCCCCTGTACTCTCTTGTAATGGATTGAGTTTTCCCTTTGAAGTTATCTTATCGGATTGAGTCTTTAATGATTTGAGAACACTTGATGTATGTCTTGCTGTGCGTATCTGTGGTGACAATGGGATATCACGTGATTCACTTGATGTATGTTTTGGTGATGAACTTGCGGGTTCCGCCCATGAACCTATGCATAGGGGTTGGCACACGTTTTCGTCTTGATTCTCCGGTAGAAACTTTGGGGCACTCTTTGAGGTTCTATGTGTTGGTTGAATAGATGAATCTGAGATTGTGTGATGCATATCGTATAATCATACCCACGGATACTTGAGGTGACATTGGAGTATCTAGGTGACATTAGGGTTTTAGTTGATTTGTGTCTTAAGGTGTTATTCTAGTACGAACTCTAGGGCTGTATGTGGCACTTATAGGAATAGCCCAACGGATTGATTGGAAAGAATAACTTTGAGGTGGTTTCGTACCCTACCATAATCTCTTCGTTTGTTCTCCGCTATTAGTAACTTTGGAGTGACTCTTTGTTGCATGTTGAGGGATAGTTATATGATCCAATTATGTTATTATTGTTGAGAGAACTTGCACTAGTGAAAGTATGAACCCTAGGCCTTGTTTCCTAGCATTGCAATACCGTTTACGCCCACTTTTATCATTAGTTACCTTGCTGTTTTTATATTTTCAGATTACAAAAACCTATATCTACCATCCATATTGCACTTGTATCACCCTCTCTTCGCCGAACTAGTGCACCTATACAATTTACCATTGTATTGGGTTTGTTGGGGACACAAGAGACTCTTTGTTATTTGGTTGCAGGGTTGCTTGAGAGAGACCATCTTCATCCTACGCCTCCCACGAATTGATAAACCTTAGGTCATCCACTTGAGGGAAACTTGCTACTGTCCTACAAACCTCTGCACTTGGAGGCCCAACAACGTCTACAAGAAGAAGGTTGCGTAGTAGACATCAGTGGTCATTACAGAGTTCGCGGTCGCCCAAGCGGCGGAGATGGCAGAGCTTACAGCCATCCTAGAGTCCATCCAAGATGAGGCGTATGTGTAGTCCAACCGGCGCTTCATCAGACAAGAACAGACGGAGACCGATGCGCTTTTCGACGAAGTAGAAGCGGAGATGGAGACAGAGGCCCGGGCGATGCCAGAGGAGGAGCCAGAGGAGCCAGAGTTGCGTCTGCCGCCTGATGACCCACAAGTATAGGGGATCAATTGTAGCTCTTTTCGATAAGTAAGAGTGTCGAACCCAACGAGGAGCAGAAGGAAATGAGAAGTAGTTTTCAATAAGGTAATATCTGCAGGTGCTGAAATTGTAAGTAGCAAGTAGTTTGATAGCAAGATAATTTGTAACGAGCAAGTAACGGTAACAAAAGTGCAGCAAGGTAGCCCGATCCTTTCGAGGCAAAGGACAGGCCAAAACGATCTCTTATTGTCGTGGTATTCTCACGGGGGGGGGGGGGGGGGTGTGAGGCGACAGATGCCACAAGGGCTTTGTGTGAGGGTAAGACTGCTGCTGATAGGACCGGGAGCGGGTAAGCGAGTAGCACGCGCTAGTTTACCCAGGTTCGGGGCTCTCCGGAGAGATAATACCCCTACTCCTGCATGTCTGAGCATATATATCTGGGGTGTACATCGGGCAGTACAAAGTGCTCCTAGAGCTGTATCTGGGGTCAGTGCCATGGCCATCTGGCTCCATACATGCATGCACAAAGCATGCTTTAGTGGCCGGCCATGAGCATGGCCGCATGTGGTGCTTGGGCATGCTTGCCCGTGGGAATGGATGGATGGATGGCTAGCTAGCTCTCTTGCTAGCTAGCTTGCTTGTGTGAGTGTGTAAGTGAGTCCATCCATGGATGGATGGATGTGTGTCTCCTTTTATAGGAGAGGGTAGCTTAATATCTAAGCTATGTGGAGGTATGGGAGCAAGGCATGGTGCATGTCATGCTTGTCCCCTAGGTCACTTCATGAATAGTGCCAGGGGACAAGTGACACTATACATGATGGTGTCGCGGTACGGTTGTCTTGTCCGCGGTATGGCCGTCTCGTCGGGGTCTTGTCGATGCCGGGTCGGACTGCAGTCGGCAGCCGGCTAGTCGGGTGGAGCAGTCGGACGGGGAGCCGGCAGGAGCGGCCGGGCAGTCGGACTGAGGGGCTTTGCTAGCCCCGATGTCTTGAAATATTGTCTTGCCGTCTTCGGGATACCCGTGTCCAATTACTCCGACAGTAGCCCCCAAGCCTCCGGTCAACTTGGCAAAGTTGAGCGGAGGTTTTTTCGCGAGTGCTCATGGAAATGATCATGCAAAAAGACAAAGTTAGTCCATGCAGATATATCAAATGATTGCTTTTTAGCACTACAAGTTTTATGCGGAGGGTGCCGACTCGGTTTCGTCCGAGCCCCCTTCAATCTTTTTCATGTTCCCTCCGCTCTTTGGCTTGTGCTCTCGCTTGCCGGACAGCCGCTCTGCGGTCTGTGGCTGAGAGTGGGCCGCAGAGTGGAGTGTACAATACTCAGACTCTGGGAGCGAATTTAACCGAGTAGATACTCATAAAGAAAACGGTCGGGTCGCCCGAAGCGTTTTTCTTCCCGGACGTTTTTCGTGTGGGTGGCCTTCAGCGTTCACTCTTGCCAGTTGGACAGCCGCTCTGCGGTCTGTGACTAAGAGTGGGCTTTTCATACCGCGCACGTTACTAAGCCGTCTGCGGGAACTAGCGTCTCAGGCCAAGCGGCCAGCCCCCGGGCCAACTCTGGCTGGCGCCGGGGCGAACAGTGATGCAACTGTAATGAAATGCGGAGATAGCCCCCGAGCATCGCTCGAGGTTATCCGTGCTCTCGCGGTGAAAAAATCTGCAGGTGAGGAGCTCACATTGGTTTTCGTGTAGCCGAGGCGGAGTTTGCCGAAGAGAGCCGGCGCACCCGCTGGGTGTAGCCTTCGGACCCCTGGTGGCTCGAAGGAGGGTCCCGGCTGGTCAGGCGGCGAGGCATCTTACAGCACCCTTTTTCTTCTTCTGCCGGCTGCTGGCAACCGGACAAAATTCTTCTCTTGTCTGCAATCTTCCGTGGGGGCGCGCCAGTGCACCCACTGGGTGTAGCCCCCGAGATTCGGGCCGACTGCTGAGCAGTCGGGCCGGATCTTCCGGCAGCTACTTTGTCTTCTCTCCTCGCGGGGGCGCGTCAGCGCACCCGCTGGGTGTAGCCCCCGAGATTCGGGCCAACTGCTGAGCAGTCGGGCCGGATCTCCCGCCGACTACTTTGTCTTCTCTCCTCGCGGGGGCGCGTCAGCGCACCCGCTGGGTGTAGCCCCCGAGATCCGGGCCGACTGCTGAGCAGTCGGGCCGGATCTCCCGGCGACTACTTTGTCTTCTCGCCTCGCGGGGGCGCGTCAGCGCACCCGCTGGCTGTAGCCCCCGAGATTCGGGCCGACTGCTGGGCAGTTGGGCCGGATCTCCCGGCGACTACTTTGTCTTCTCTCCTCGCGGGGGCGCGTCAGCGTACCCGCTGGCTGTAGCCCCCGAGATTCGGGCCGAGGCTCGACCAGCCAGGCGTCGAGGCGGACAGGCAGGCCAGATCGTGTCCAGCCGTCCGAGTGACGAAGCAGGCAGACGGATAGACGGAGTTTTTCCTTTTCTTTGTCCCAGCCGACCTCTTTCTTCCCTTCTCTCTCTCCTTTTTTTTTTCTCAGCCGGCCTGGGCAGCCGGCCCCCGACTTCTCTCACCCGCCCCCTCCCTTTTTTTTGTTTCTCGTGTGGGGCAGTCGGCCCTTTCTTTTTCTCCAGTCGGCAGGAGCGGGACGGCGGCAGTCGGCGGCCGGGTCGCGGCGAAGCCGGCGGCCGGGTTGCGGCAGAGACGGCAGGCGGCGGAGCCGGTCGTCCGTGTGTGGGGGGGGGAACCGGCAGGCGGTGAGCGAGGGGAGCCGGCGCGGGCGTCAGGCGGTGAGCGAGGGGAGCCGGCGCGGGCGGCAGGCGGTCGGGCCGGCACAAGGCGGCGGAGGGATGCGCGTGCGTGGCGTGAGAGGACGAAGGCGGCGGCGACGCGGGAGGCCGGCGTCGCGGGAAATCGGCGACGGGGGCGCAGACGTGCCAGCAGGCGGGCGGGCGAAGCCGGCCAGAGGAGGAGCCCGCCGGGGAACCGGACGGCGGGGCCAGGCGGAGGGGATGCAGGAGCCGGCCGGAGGAGGCGAGGCTGTAGCCGGCGTGGGAGGCTTGCGGCCGACCCTGGCCGGGTGCACAGAGGAGGCGGAGGCCGGCGGCTTGAGAACCCGGCGGAGGCAGGGCAGCCGCGGGCGCGCGAAGGCGGCCGGGTGCGGAGGCGGACGCCGGCAGGGGGTGGCAACCCGGTTGGTGGGCGCGCGGGAGCCACGCACATGGGAAGCCGACACCGCAGCGACGCAGGCGGCCGGGCCATGAGCGGAGATGCACGCGGGAGGCGAGCTGGGCGCGGCGAGGCCGGCCGGAGCCTCGAGCGCGTGGGAGGCCGGTGCGAGGAGGAGCAGCACGGCCGTCGGGGCGGCCGGAGCCGGAGGGCGACGGGGCCTGCGCCGTGGGCGGGTGCGGCTCGGGCACGAGGTTGGCCCGCTGCAGTGCGGATTCCAGGCCGCGGGACGGCACGCAGCAGAGGACCCGGCCCGCAGCGAGCCGGACAGGTGCGGCGACGGCGAGCCGGCGGGCGCGCGGGGGGCGCAGATGATGGGGCTACGATCCGGCCCACGGGAGCGGCGTCAGGGGGAGCCAGGGCGTGTGGCTGCGGCCGGAGCCGGCCGAAGCCGTCGAGGCCACGAGCAGAGGAGACATATGGCCATGGCAACATGGTCGGGGCCTGCATCGGCGCGCCGGCTGTTGCGGCAGGGGGAGGAGATCCAGTCGGAGGCCGTCCTGAGCCGCGGGTGCGCGAGAAGGGGCCCGGGAGGGCGAGGCACCACCAAGGCAGGGCGTCGTGCGAGAGGAGACGGGCACGCGTGCAGACGGCAACAGCACGGACGGACGGTCGGCGTTGCGGTGGTAGTGAAGAAGGCGGCGAGGCCGATGACGAGGACGCGCCGTCCCGCGCGGCCGCTCCGGGGGCGGGTCGAAGTCGAGCCCCCGAGCGCTACCGGAGAGACGGCGCGACGCCGCGGCGGTGATGACGAAGATGGTCCCCGCGGCGAGGACGCGCCGCCCCTCGCGGCCATTCCGAGGGCGTGTCGATATCGAGCCCTCGACCGCTATCGGAGGGACGGCGCGACGCCGCGGTGGTGACGGCGAAGATGGTCCCGCCCGGACTGCGAAACCAGCAGCAGCGTGGTAACATAGATAGTACCGCCCCACGGTGGGCGCCAACTGTCGTGGTATTCTCACGGGGGGGTGTGAGGCGACAGATGCCACAAGGGCTTTGTGTGAGGGTAAGACTGCTGCTGATAGGACCGGGAGCGGGTAAGCGAGTAGCACGCGCTAGTTTACCCAGGTTCGGGGCTCTCCGGAGAGATAATACCCCTACTCCTGCATGTCTGAGCATATATATCTAGGGTGTACATCGGGCAGTACAAAGTGCTCCTAGAGCTGTATCTGGGGTCAGTGCCATGGGCATCTGGTTCCATACATGCATGCACAAAGCATGCTTTAGTGGCCGGCCATGAGCATGGCCGCATGTGATGCTTGGGCATGCTTGCCCGTGGGAATGGATGGATGGATGGCTAGCTAGCTCTCTTGCTAGCTAGCTTGCTTGTGTGAGTGTGTACGTGAGTCCATCCATGGATGGATGGATGTGTGTCTCCTTTTATAGGAGAGGGTAGCTTAATATCTAAGCTATGTGGAGGTATGGGAGCAAGGCATGGTGCATGTCATGCTTGTCCCCTAGGTCACTTCATGAATAGTGCCAGGGGACAAGTGACACTATACATGATGGTGTCGCGGTACGGTTGTCTTGTCCGCGGTATGGCCGTCTCGTCGGGGTCTTGTCGATGCCGGGTCGGACTGCAGTCGGCAGCCGGCTAGTCGGCGCAGTCGGTCAGCTGGCAGCCGGCCGGGTGGAGCAGTCGGACGGGGAGCCGGCAGGAGCGGCCGGGCAGTCGGACTGAGGGGCTTTGCTAGCCCCGATGTCTTGAAATATTGTCTTGCCGTCTTCGGGATACCCGTGTCCAATTACTCCGACACTTATAGTAAGCAAAGCGTTCTTGAGGGTACACGGGATTTTTATCTAGTCACTTTTATCATGTTGGTTCGATTTGTGTTCGCTACTTTGATAATTTGATATGTGGGTGGACCGGTGCTTAGGTGTTGTTCTTACTTGAACAAACCTCCTACTTATGATTAACCCTCCCGCAAGCATCCGCAACCACGACAAAAGTATTAAGAATAAATTCTAACCATAGCATTAAACTTTTGGATCCAATCGGTACCTTACGAAATAGCGCATAAACTGGGGTTTAAGCTTCTGTCACTCTCGCAACCTATCATCTAATTGCTACTCCACAATGCATTCCCTTAGGCCCAAATATGGTGAAGTGTCATTGTAAGGGCATTTTTATCCCTTAGTTGGTTTTGGTGATTGATGACAATGCTTTTGCGGACTAATCATGTGCATTGAATATTTCAGATATATTGACTAGGCACAAGATGATTGGGTTCCCCTCGAAGGCTATAGAAGACGGCGTTTCTCTTCGGTTCTTTTCGGTGGTATTGAGTCGTAGGGAAGCCGTACTATTAAGAGGGGGTCCACGTTGGAAAGGTTGGGTGGATTCATCACGTACACATCTTCCTTTGCACCTCCTTTCCTCTAGCCTTTGGAGCATCCTATGTTTTCCTTGTCTATGCAAATATTGCTCTTGTTTGCCGAACTAGGGGGTGCGGTAGTACTGCTTGTTAGAGCGGTAGTACCGCCCGCTGTTGCGGTAGTACCGCAAGGACCCACGGTAGTACCGCTTCTAGTAAGCGGTAGTACCGTGGTCCCTGCTTAGTTGCGCAGGTACGCGGTAGTAAGGGGCGGATGTAATTTTTTACATCCGCGCCTCGCGCGGTAGTACCGCGGCTGGCTTACGGTACTACCGCGCCGGGTTTTTGCATCGACTCCAACTCTGCGGAAGTAGCCACAGATGTAATTTTTTATATCCGTGCCTTCCCATCCCTGGACAGCCCCTGCCTTGCGGTAGTACCGCAAGGGGGAGTGGTAGTACCGCGCCAGCAGTACTACCGCCCTCTGCCTTAGTGCATGTGTGGCTGTTCTAGTCTCTGCTGCGTGGGCGGTAGTACCGCGCCTCAGGTGTGGTAGTACCGCGTGCCCCTGCGGTACTACCGCGCCTCAGGTGCGGTAGTACCGCGCTGCGCAGGCTGAGTTGGTGGATAACGGTTGGATTTGTTCTTCCACTATATAAGGGGTGTCTTCCTCCTCTAGTTGACTACCTCTTTCACCTCTAAGCTCCATTGTTGCTCCAAGCTCCATTTTCGCCCGATCTCCTTCCCTAGCCAACCAAACTTGTTGATTCTCTAGGGATTGGTTGAGAAGGCCCCGATCTACACTTCCACCAAGAGAAATTTGAATCCCCCACTAATCCCTTGTGGATCTTGTTACTCTTGGGTGTTTGAGCACCCTAGACGGTTGAGGTCACCGCGGAGCCATAGTCCATTGTGGTGAAGCTTCGTGGTATCGTTGGGAGCCTCCAATTAAGTTGTGGAGATTGCCCCAACCTTGTTTGTAAAGGTTCGGTCGCCGCCTCCAAGGGCACCAATAGTGGATTCATGGCATCTCGCATTGTGTGAGGGCGTGAGGAGAATACGGTGGCCCTAGTGGCTTCTTGGGGAGCATTGTGCCTCCACACCGCTCCAACGGAGACGTACTTCCTCTCAAAGGGAAGGAACTTCGGTAACACATCCTCGTCTTCACCGGCTCCACTCTTGGTTACCTCGTGCCTTACTTGTGCAAGCTTATTTGTGCTTTATCTCTTGCTTGTGTGTATGCTTATTGTTGTTGCATCATATAGGTTGCTCACCTAGTTGCATATCTAGACAACCTACTTTGATGCAAAGTTTAAATTGGTAAAGAAAAGCTAAAAATTGTTAGTTGCCTATTCACCCCCCCTCGAGTCAACTATACCGATCCTTTCAATTGGTATCAGAGCCTCGTCTCTTTATTAAGGACTTCACCGTCCGAAGAGTATGGTTGACGTCGTAGACGGTGTCGAGGAGCACTCCGGTGTGAATCCGGTCTCGTCTACGGGAGATGGGGGAACCGCGGTCTCTCGTGAGGAATTCAATGTGGCGTTGGACACATTGAAAACCTCCATGATGACCGAGGTTGAAAGCATGTTTAATAAATTCTTAGAAGGGCTTAAACTTTCCACCGCACCATTGAAAGTGGGTGATCCCGCTAACAAGGTGACGGATGCTACCTCCGACAAGGGGGAAGCTACTAGCGAGAAAGCTCCTTCTTCTAGTGGTAAAAATGGCACCGGCATCTTTGCCCATGTGGAACCTCCACTTGTCTATGGTGGACCGCTTCCTTCCACTCATTTGAATCATGCCGGCCCGGCCCCTAAGATTGAGAAGAATGTAGAATTTGATTCTTGGGTCTATCGTTTTAAGTGTCATTTAAATCATGTGAACACTAACCTTTGGAGAATCATTGAAGAAGGTTTCTATCCGCATGACCAAAGCAACTTCACTCCTAGAGAAGTCGTGGACCATCAATTCAATGAGAATGCTCTCTTCATCATCCAAGAAGCAATCCCACCCGAAGATCTTCCTCATCTCCGGCCCTACACCATTGCCAAAGATGCTTGGCAACAAGTGATTTCCCTCTATCGGGGAAGCGCAAGCATTCAACGCTCCAACTATGAAGTGGTGCAAGATGAAGCCGATGAGTTTGCAATGAAAGAAGATGAAGAACCTCGTGAGCTTTATCGGAGAGTAACCAAACTCGCGGTCTCTCTCCGAGATCATGGAAGTAAGGACACGGATGACAATTGGATCAAGCGCAAATTCCTCAAGGCAATGATGCCCTACCACAAAGCCATGTCCTCCGTCATTCGTCAAAGGCCGGACTTCCACACCTTGTCCTCAAGTGAAGTGTTGGATGAGTTCGTTGCTATGAGCATCTTGGACAAGACCGCCGACAATGCGGTTCTTCGCTCTCAAAGAGTAAAGAAGCCCAACCTTGCGCTAAAGGCCAAGGTGAGTATGGAGGAAGAGGATGAAGAGGAAGAAGAGGAGAGCAACCTCGAAGATACGAAGTATGCCTATCATGAACACATGGCTCTTGCTTCAAGGCAATTTTGGAGCAAGAAGAACTCAAGGCCAAACTTCAACAAGAACAATTCAAGTGGCGCAAAGGGCAAGCAACGAGTGAGGACTTGCTTCAATTGTGGCAATGTGAGCCACTTTGTTGCGGAGTGCCCTTACGAGAAGAGGGAAGACAATGGTGGCAAGCTCATCCGAAAGGACAAGGCCAAGTCGTTCCCCAACAAGAGCAACTTCACCAAGAAGACTCCTCCCAAGGCATTGGTGGTACAAGAAGAGTACAATGAGGATGATGACGATGATGAAGATGGTGAGTCGGTTGCCATGGCCTCCGTTGCCATTGCGATGACTCCACGGATGTCTCTCTTCGACTCACCCAATGAGAACATCACCGCCAAGTGCCTCATGGCTAAAGCCACCAACAAGGTAACCCCCAACATCAAAACTACCATCATTAATCATCCTTCTTCGACGGATAGCATTGATGAATATGAGGGGACAAATGTGGAGGAGAATGAGTTTGAGACCTTTATGGGTAAACTCAAGGGTAAATCCAAGAAGCACTTCGTTGCTCTCTTGGAACAACTTGGTGAAGCCAATGACATGATCGAGGCTCACGAAGATACCATCTCTAAGATGGAGGGGCATAGTCGTGACTATGCCGATGAGATTTCGGATCTTTCCAATGCTCTTGACGAAGAGCGTGGTCTTCGTTTGGCTCTTGAGGAGTCACACAACGATGATCATGCTAAGTTAAAGAAAGATCTTGATCATGCTCTTGTTGTGTCTCGTGTGCTAAACTCCGAGAAGGCAAAGCTTGGGGTTGATCTTGCTAGACTCAAAGAGGAGTTTGACATTCTCGACAAGGCTCACAAAGTCTTGAAGGGTGTTCATGCTAGCCTCAAGGAGTCTCATGATCAACTCCAAGTGAAGCTAACTAAGGAGAAAGCCACCTTTCCTCATATGGTGTTAATTGATAATGCAAATGCTACTAACCCTTGTTGTGAGCATGTGCATCTTGTTGAGGAGAATGCTAAGTTGAAGGAGCAACTTGAGAAAGGCCTTGTGTCATGCATACAAGGTGAGAAGAACCTCAACGACCTTTTGAGCAATCAAAAGGAAGTTGTGGCCAAGGAGGGGATTGGGTTCGCACCCAATCCCAAGAACAAGAAGAAGAATGACAAGACCAAACGACCTCCTCCTCTCAAGCAAACTTTTGTGAAGGAGGGAGAGGGTGCTTCCAAGGAGAAGAAGAACAATGCGAAGGGTGGCGGTGTCAAGAAGGGCAATGCCACCCCTTCCAACAAAGCCGGCGACTTTAATCCTTCTTATGTGTTATGCCGTGCTAGTGATGGGCATGTTTATGCCAAATTTGTTGGTTCTCCTCATGAGTATATTGAATGGTCTATTTGGGTTCCTAAGACCCTTGTTACTAACATCAAAGGACCCATTACAAAATGGGTACCTAAAACCAAGCATTGATCTCTTGTAGGTGTTTGCTTCCGGTGGGGGATCATGGTTGCTCGATAGTGGAGCTACAAATCATATGACCGGAAGCAAGGACTTGGTGGTGGACGTGCACAAGATTCCATCTATGCCCACCAATGTCGAGTGGGGTGATGCCTCGTCTTCTAAGGTATTGGGACTCGGCAAAGTTGTCATTTCTCATGATCTCACGATCGAGAAGGTCATGCTTGTTGAGTCCCTTGCATACAATTTACTTTCCGTTCGTCAACTTGCAATCATGGGCTTTGCCACTTTCTTTGATATTGATACCGTGGCCCTCTTGTGGAGCAAGACTCTTAAAGTAGCCTTTGTTGGGCATGTCGAGAACGGTCTCTATGTGATTAACTTTTCGGAGCGACCCACTAAGACCGCGACATGCCTAATGGCTAAAGTTGACGTGGGATGGCTTTGGCATCGCCGTTTAGCCCATGTCAATATGAGATCTTTGCAAAGTCTTCTCAAGGGGGACCATGTCCGTGGACTAACGAATGTTAGTTTTGCTAAAGATCGTGCTTGCAGTGCTTGTATCGAAGGAAAGCTACATGAGAAGGCTCACCCTCCCACGACTATCATTTACTCGAAGAGGCCTTTGGAGCTCCTTCATTTGGATCTCTTTGGGCCTCCATCTTTTGATAGTCTTGGGGGTAGGAAGTATTGCTTGGTGATTGTGGATGACTATTCAAGATACACTTGGGTGTATTTCTTCAAGAGGAAGAGCGAGACCCAACAAACCGTCATTGACTTTGCAAATGAAGCCCAACGTCAACACAATGCAAAGATCTTGACAATAAGAAGTGACAACGGCACCGAGTTCAGGAACTACACCTTGGATGAGTTTCTTAGTGATGAGGGGATCAAGCATCAATATTCCGCACCTTACACCCCTCAACAAAACGATGTTGCGGAGAGGAAGAACCGGACGTTGATGGATGCGGCAAGGACCATGATGGCGGAGTTCAAGTCTCCATACAACTTTTGGGCCGAAGCCATCAACACCGCGTGTCATGCATCCAATCGGCTCTACCTCCGCAAGGGCTTGAACAAGACTCCATATGAGATTCTCACCGGTAACAAGCCCAACCTCAAGTATTTTCGGGTGTTCGGGTGTAAGTGCTTCATTCTCAAGAAAGGTGTTCGGTTGTCTAAATTTGAGGCTAGAGCTTATGAGGGCATATTTGTTGGTTATGCTACAAACTCTCATGCTTACCGTGTCCTCAATAAATCCACGGGACTTATTGAGGAGACGTGTAACGTGGAGTTTGATGAGAATAACGGCTCCCAAGTGGAGCAAAGTGGCACTTGTGATGTAGGTGATGAAATTCCTCCTCAAGCCATAAGAAGAATGGGTGTTGGTTTTATCCTACCCATTGAGGAACCCCTTGTGGCCGAAGGAGAAGGACAATGCTCCACTCAAGTGGAGCCATCACCAACCCAAGGCCCACACGCTTCCGAAGAACAAAGTGAAGGCCCTCAACCTCATGAACAAGACCAAGGGCAAGATCATGCTCAAGACGGTGTTGACACACCAAGTGATGCCCAAGGTCAAGTTCTCTCCCCCGAGCAAGTTCAAGATCAAGAACAAGCTCAAGACGGCGCTCAAGATGATCAAGTGACCGCTCCTCAACTCACCACCGAGGAGGAATTGGAGCGTCGTGCCGCCAAGATTGCATCCAAGCTCTCCACCAAGGGTCATCTCATGAAGAATGTGCTTGGAAGCATTCAAAAGGGGGTAAGCACTCGTAGACAATTGGCAAACTATTGTGAACATCACGCGTTTGTCTCTTGTGTTGAACCCCAAAAGGTATATGAAGCACTCGAAGATCCGGATTGGCTTAATGCCATGCATGAAGAACTCAACAACTTCGAGTACAACAAGGTGTGGAGATTAGTGCCAAGGCCAACGGGGAACCACAATGTCATTGGAACCAAGTGGATATTCAAGAACAAGCAAGATGCTCATGGGACCATCATCCGCAACAAGGCACGATTGGTGGCACAAGGCTACTCCCAAGTCGAGGGTATCGACTACGGTGAAACCTTTGCTCCCGTTGCTCGCCTTGAATCTATTCGTTTGTTGATTGCTTATGCTTCTCATCACAACTTTAAGTTGCAACAAATGGATGTGAAGAGTGCTTTTCTTAATGGTCCTATTAATGAGTTGGTTTATGTCAAGCAACCCCCCCCGGGTTCGAGGATCCCTACTTTCCCGATCATGTGTATCAACTCGATAAGGCACTCTATGGCCTTAAACAAGCCCCACGTGCGTGGTATGACCACCTTACCGAGTTGTTACAAGATCGTGGGTTTGAAGTTGGGCTAATCGACCCCACTCTTTTTACTAAGAAGTTCAAAGGGGAGTTGTTTGTATGCCAACTATATGTTGATGACATTCTTTGGTTCTCCTAACAAAGCTTTCAATGAGGAATTTGCCGCACTCATGACCTCAAAGTTCAAGATGTCTTCCATGGGAGAGTTGAAGTTCTTTCTCGGTTTCGAAGTAAAGCAAAGAAGAGAAGGAACCTTCATCAACCAAGCCAAATACACTCAAGACATGCTCAAGAGATTCAAGCTAAGTGATGTCAAGCCGGCGTCCACTCCAATGCCCACCAAGTGCCAACTTGACATCGATCCCAATGGTAAAGCGGTGGATCAAAAGGTATATCGCTCCATGATTGGTTCCTTGCTTTACCTTTGTGCATCTAGACCGGATATCATGTTGAGTGTGGGAATTTGTGCACGGTTTCAAGCCGCACCTAAGGAAAGCCACTTTGTGGCGGTCAAGCGAATCTTTAGATATTTGGCTCATACCCCAAACTTTGGCTTATGGTACCCAAGAGGAGCAAACTTCAAGCTTGTAGGATATTCGGACTCCGATTGGGCGGGAGACAAAGTGGATAGGAAGTCCACTTCCGGAGGGTGCCAATTCCTTGGTTGCTCTTTGGTAAGTTGGTCTTCGAAAAAGCAAAGTTGTGTGTCTCTCTCGTCCACCGAAGCGGAGTATGTGGCGGCCGGGAGTTGTTGTGCACAACTCTTATGGATGAGGCAAACTTTAAAGGATTACGGTGTCATTTGTGACAAAGTGCCTCTTTGGTGTGATAATGAAAGTGCCATCAAGATTTCTCTCAACCCCGTGCAACACTTCAAGACGAAGCATATTGAGATTCGGTATCACTTCATCCGAGATCACATTAGGCGAGGGGAGATCGAGCTCAACTACGTCAACACCCATGATAACCTTGCAGATATTTTCACGAAGCCTTTGGATGAAGCAAGATTTCGCGAGTTAAGGCATGAGCTAAATATCATTGATTCGAGCAATGTTGCTTGAACCCTTGCACACCCCACCACACTCAACTTGTTGTCTAATCTAGGTGTAGGCATGGACATAGGGGGAGTGTTGTTCTCTCAATGAACTCTCCCTCCCCCATTATGCATAAAGTGATCAACTCTTTCACATTAGCCATTTTTGATGGTACTTGTGCTTCAAAGACGAGTTTTGGTCATGGGCCCAAGGATAATTCTTCGCGGTGCCATATCAATTGACTCAAACATAGGTGGCTCCGGCCACCACCCTCTCCTTGGAGAGTTTGTGTCTCGTTTTTGGTCTGTGTTGTCTCTTGCCTCTCTTCCTTCGTGCCGAGCTTGTGCTTGTGGTGTCCAGTGTGTTAGCTCTTTGGTGTGGTCTCTCGCTTGAAGGTTCCGTGCTTCGGTGTCCTCTCTTTTGGTTGAAACTATCTTTTCTTGAGCTCACGGTACTACCGCGGCCTGCCACGGTACTACCGCAAGGGGGGCGCGCGGTACTTCCGCACCCAGCGCGGCAGTAATTTTTTTACTGCCGCCTGGAAGAGCGGTACTACGGCCTTGGTGCGGTACTTCCGCCCGGGGCGGTACTACCGCAATGACGTGCGGTACTACCGCGTGAGGAGCGCACGGTACTACCGCACCCAGCGCGGCAGTAATTTTTTACTGCCGCCTGGGGGAGCGGTACTATAGTCACGGTGCGGTACTACCGTGCGGTCGAGCGCGTGTGGGGGTTAAACACGGGCAGGGGGAGTTCTAACTCCCCCATACCCATTCGTCTCTCTCCCCACTCCGTCTCTCTCTCTCTCTCTCTCTCTCTCTCTCTCTCTCTCTCTCAAGAACGGCGCCGGAGGTCCTCGCCGGATCTCCGTCTCCGGCCGCTCTCCTCGGATTCCGACCGGTGGGATCGTTCCCCACCACTCCCTCTTGCCATGGAACAAGGTTTCTCCCCAATCCCTCCCTTTTTCTTGTTCGTCTTGTTGTTTTTAGGTTTTGGGAAGATGCAAGTTGTTCTTAAGATTTTAGGCCAAATCTATGCAAGAGTAGGATGTAGGAGAGCAGTTTTTTGTAGTGATGGTACTTGCTATAGTTGTCCCGTGATGGATTTCATCGACCGTAGTACCACGTGTTGACACGGTTGTGCTCAGATCTCCATGGCTGTTTCAGATCTGCACCGTGCGGTACTACCACTCTCCAGGTGCGGTACTACCGCACGTCCGGTACTACTGCCCTGCTGGTGCGGTACTACCGCACGTCCGGTACTACCGCTCCTTGGAGCTGTACTACCGCACGTGGCGCAACACACGATATTACCATTGTCTCAAATCCCTCTTGTGGCACTTCTCACGTGCCATGTCTACTTGTTTCACCTGCTTTGCTGTGGTCTTTGCATTGATCCTTCTCGTGTTTCGTGCATGTTTGTTTTGTGGTGTGTGTTTTAGGTGGTGGCTCAGGTGCTCCAGCTCGCCGCTCCAATCCAAGCCGTGACACGGGGTCCAAGCGTATGCGCAACATAGAGGAAGCAGAGGGCTCCAATGCCCCCCAACGCAGAACCAAGACCACTGCCACCAAAGAGAAGGAACCCGCCAAGGGTATGGATGAGATACCGCTTGCTGAGTTCATCTCTCGGAGGAAGATCAATCCGTATGGAAACCCTCGTGCTAACTTTCGAGGGAATGATCTATTCTGGACCAAGCAACAGAATCTCATTTATCTGGATGTCATCAAGGCCAAGCAAAATATCCATGTGGAGGTGAAGTGGATCAACATGCATCACATGCGCAAAGAGGCGCACCGGGAATACTTTGGTGAGGCTTTGGACCTAGTGGAGCAATTTGGCATTGAGCATATCATCTCATTCCACAAAGACTATGATCCTGAGATCCTTGCTCAGTTCTTTGCCTCAGTGCATTTTCATCCCAATGAGGAAAGGACCATGACTTGGATGACCAATGGTCGGCAGCTGACTGCTACTTGGAAGGAATTCATGACCTTGCTTGGGGTTCCGGATGAGGGGCTCGCCACACCCCAAGGTGTTCGCCCTCATGCCAATCCCGAGTCTGCCAACAAGAACAAGCTTATGCCCTACTATGTGGAGAAGAGGCTCTCCAATGGCAAGTCATCTTGGGTACTCAACTCCTTTCTTGACATCATGCACCGGATCTTCCGCAACACTCTCTTCCCACGCATTGGGGACAAGGACAAGGTGCATGCCTATCTTGTGGATATGATGCTCCTGTGTGAAGATGCTCGCAACTCTCAGACACCACCACTTGATGTCTCTCATATCATGTGGCATGAGCTTCGCTTTGCGGTCTACAACCGCAAGGTCCCCATCTATGGACCTTATCTGTTTCAGTTGATCTCGGCTACCTGGGAGCGGGTCTACCCTCAGGATGAGTTTGAGGCCCCTGGTTGGATCCGGCATGAGCCCATCAACCTCCATATCAAGCCTCAGTGGGCCAACACTACCTATCGTGCTGATACTGTGGCTGCCATGGACGTGGATGCAGATGAGGATGAGGAGGAGGCAGCAGACGAGGACAGCTCTGAGGGTTACATCCCTCCCACCTCTGAGCCTTCTTGGGCTAAGCGACTGAAGAACAAGATAAAGATGCTATTCTGTATGCAAGCAAAGGGGCAGTACCAGACCCATGTGGCTTCCAAGGAGACTCGCCGCCGCGACAAGCGGATTTTCAGGACCTTTGGCGAGAACATTTCTAGCGGGTCAGAGGTGAACATCACCCCAGAGGCAGAATGGTTGCACAAGCAGGGTTATCGGTGGACCGAGTCTGAGGAGGAGTCCGTCCCAGCTGCAGAGTCTGACGAGGAGCGTGCAAGTGACTACTCCGCTTGAGCCACCACTATTGCTGTAGGTGTCCTCTCTGCCTTTTTGGCGTCTCGATGCCAAAGGGGGAGAGAGTGTAGGATTTGCGAGTTGTGTCGTGTTTGGGTCAGTTGAACTTCGTTTATTTCGTTTGCTTTGGTTGCTTGGTTTGTGCTCGTGAGACCTTCTATCATATGGTGTAAGACATATGCACTCTATCGTACCGTAGTGAGCTTATTCTATCTTGTGCTTATTACATTATGCTCCTGTCTATCTTGCTTAGCTTTAGCCTTATTGCAAGATTTGCCATGTCTATAAAATATAGGGGGAGTGTTGATCCTAGTATGTGTGCCGTGCAGTCCAAAGCACTCATCGAGATAGCACACATCTAGGGGGAGCCCGTCTATATTTTAGAGACTTGGGGTTTGCCCTTGCTCTTTGCGTTATACCCTCGTGCAAATCCCGTGTTGTCATCAATCCACCAAAAAGGGGGAGATTGTAAGGGCATTTTTATCCCTTAGTTGGTTTTGGTGATTGATGACAATGCTTTTGCGGACTAATCATGTGCATCGAATATTTCAGATATATTGACTAGGCACAAGATGATTGGGTTCCCCTCGAAGGCTATAGAAGACGGCGTTTCTCTTCGGTTCTTTTCGGTGGTATTGAGTCGTAGGGAAGCCGTACTATTAAGAGGGGGTCCGCGTTGGAAAGGTTGGGTGGATTCATCACGTACACATCTTCCTTTGCACCTCCTTTCCTCTAGCCTTTGGAGCATCCTATGTTTTCCTTGTCTATGCAAATATTGCTCTTGTTTGCCGAACTAGGGGGTGCGGTAGTACTGCTCGTTAGAGCGGTAGTACCGCAGGACCTTGCGGTAGTACCGCCCGCTGGTGCGGTAGTACCGCAAGGACCCACGGTAGTACCGCTTCTAGTAAGCGGTAGTACCGTGGTCCCTGCTTAGTTCCGCAAGTACGCGGCAGTAAGGGGCGGATGTAATTTTTTACATCCGCGCCTCGCGCGGTAGTACCGCGGCTGGCTTACGGTACTACCGCGTCGGGTTTTTGCATCGACTCCAACTCTGCGGAAGTAGCCACGGATGTAATTTTTTATATCCGTGCCTTCCCATCCCTGGACAGCCCCTGCCTTGCGGTAGTACCGCAAGGGGGAGCGGTAGTACCGCGCCAGCAGTACTACCGCCCTCTGCCTTAGTGCATGTGTGGCTGTTCTGGTCTCTGCTGCGTGGGCGGTAGTACCGCGGGGCTCTGCGGTAGTACCGCGTGCCCCTGCGGTAGTACCGCGCCTCAGGTGCGGTAGTACCGCGTGCCCCTGCGGTAGTACCGCGCCTCAGGTGCGGTAGTACCGCGCTGCGCAGGCTGAGTTGGTGGATAACGGTTGGATTTGTTCTTCCACTATATAAGGGGTGTCTTCCTCCTCTAGTTGACTACCTCTTTCACCTCTAAGCTCCATTGTTGCTCCAAGCTCCATTTTCGCCCGATCTCCTTCCCTAGCCAACCAAACTTGTTGATTCTCTAGGGATTGGTTGAGAAGGCCCCGATCTACACTTCCACCAAGAGAAATTTGAATCCCCCCACTAATCCCTTGTGGATCTTGTTACTCTTGGGTGTTTGAGCACCCTAGACGGTTGAGGTCACCGCGGAGCCATAGTCCATTGTGGTGAAGCTTCGTGGTATCGTTGGGAGCCTCCAATTAAGTTGTGGAGATTGCCCCAACCTTGTTTGTAAAGGCTCGGTCGCCGCCTCCAAGGGAACTAATAGTGGATTCACGGCATCTCGCATTGTGTGAGGGCGTGAGGGGAATACGGTGGCCCCTAGTGGCTTCTTGGGGAGCATTGTGCCTCCACACCGCTCCAACGGAGACGTACTTCCTCTCAAAGGGAAGGAACTTCGGTAACACATCCTCGTCTTCACCGGCTCCACTCTTGGTTATCTCGTGCCTTTACTTGTGCAAGCTTATTTGTGCTTTATCTCTTGCTTGCGTGTATGCATATTGTTGTTGCATCATATAGGTTGCTCACCTAGTTGCATATCTAGACAACCTACTTTGATGCAAAGTTTAAATTGGTAAAGAAAAGCTAAAAATTGTTAGCTGCCTATTCACCCCCCCTCTAGTCAACTATATCGATCCTTTCAGTCATGTAGTCGACGTTCACATGACACCACTAAGGGAATCACAACATACATACTATCAAAATATCGAACACATATCAAGTTCACATGATTACTTGCAACATGATTTCTCCCGAGACCTCAAGAACAAAAGTAACTACTCATAAATGATAAACATGCTCAAAATCAGAGGGGTATTAAATAGCATATTGGATCTGAACATATAATCTTCTAAAAATAAACCATATAGTAATCAAGTACAAGATGTATCAACACTACTACTCACCCACAAGCACCAATCTATAGTTCCGGTAACAAGATTGAACACAAGAGATGAACTAGGGTTTGAGAGGAGTTGGTGCTGTTGAAGATGTTGATGGAGATTGCCCTCCCCAAGATGGGAGAGTGGTTGGTGATGACGATGACGATGATTTCCCCCTCCGGGATGGAACTTCCCTCGGTGGAATCGCTCCGCCGGAGGGCAAAAGTGCTCCTGCCCAAGTTCCGCCTCGAGACGGCAGCACTCCGTCCCGAAAGTCCTCTCCTTATTTATTTCTAGGTCAAAATGACTTATATACCAGAAGATGGGCACCGGAGGTGGGCTTGGTGAGCACATCCCACCAGGGCGCGTCTGGGCTCCCTGACGCGCCCAGGTGGGTTGTGCCCACCTGGTGGGCCCCTCTGGTACTTATTTGCTCCAATATTCATCATATATTCCATAAAGATTCTCCGTGAAGTTTCAGCTCATTTGGAGTTGTGCAGAACAGGTAGTCTGGCGTAGCTTTTTCAGGTCCAGATTTTCAGCTGCCGGAATTCTCCCTCTTTGTGTGTTCCTTGCATATTAAGAGAGAAAAGGCATTAGAATTACTCCAAAAGCATTATTATGCAATAAAACAATGTAAATAATGGTAGGAAAACATGATGCAAAATGAACGTATCACCGCCCATTTACTCGGAGCACGACATGGAGATAGTGAACATCTCCGATGACAATGAGTAACGCAGTGAGGATTAGTTGATCTAGGTACTATATAGATGTTTCCTTTGCATGGTTTATATGGTTTCAAGATTTTATATATAAGATGTTCGGATGCAGAGAGAGTTATTTGTGGAGTGTCCGGTCAGTGTCTGCGAAGTGCCCGGACACGTCTGCGGGCATTTGAGGGGCCATATTTGTCTACCATGGCTGTAGATGCTCCTGCTAACCAGAAGCAAGAGTCCTGCTTCAGGTAATTTTACTCCCATACACATTTATTCCAGTTGAGTGCACATATCAGAGCAATTTCTCCTCTGCAAAGTTCTTCAAAATCCTGCCATGTCCCCGCAGAGCACGGATCAGAACAAACCCGTGGAGCAATGACAATGTGTCCAATGCGACAGATCATCAAATCAAATGTGGGTTCGCTAAAGATTACGAAAGAATAAAATCAGAGGGTCAGACCCAATGGGGATTACATGAGCATGATTGATTTACCTAAACAAAGCGAAAATAAATGAGGAAACGATGCTTTCAGTCGATCATTGACGGGTAAGGGGGGCGCCGAAATAATACATAACTTGCAAACGTGTTCTTCTGCATCGTGGAAAACGGAGAAACCATTAGCACAGTCAGCATGCAATCAGAGAGCGCCTGCAGTGCTTCCTCCTACTTGCCACAACGGCAGTACGGCTATATAAGAACCACCACACATGTGTAGAAGACCCACGGCAAGCAGCTAGCTACAAGCGATCTGCACTAACCAGTATTAGTACAGAGGAAGCCAGTGTGGCCATCAGAGCAACACAGAGAGGTCGATGACAATGAGGCCGCTCGTCCTTCTTGCCCTGGCCGCCGTACTCGCCGCCGGTACGGGCGGCGCTGAGGGAGCTGGACTGCTGGAGAGTGCGTGAGGACCTCCGCCATGGTCCAGCAACTGGCTCTGTGCCTCCCGGCGTTGCGCAACTCGCAGTCCGCGCCGACGAGCGGCTGCTGCGTGGGGGTGCGCAACATCGGTATGAGGAGCCCCGGTTGCGTGTGCGCCTTCTTCCAGTCCGACGTCTTCAAACTCGCCGGAGTGAAGCCTGAAGTCGCAATCGCAATCCCCAAGCGCTGTGGCATTGCCGACTGCGGAGGTACGTACGTAGTACTGCGTACGATGCGTAGGTGTATGCTAGTAGTATATACGTACTTCTCAACGAGTAATATGTGTGCTATAAATAATGCCTACCTTTTCTTTCTTGGAGCTGAATAGTGTTCTGAAACTGTGGGCAATATGATGCTCAATCCAGCTTTTTTGATTTCGCAGGTAACACGTTTCCTTGATGGCCTACTTATCAAGATTGAACGATGTGCGTGCGTGGAAGGCTTTGTGTGGGAATAAAAAGTCGTGCGGATAAATGGAATTGGCGGCGGATGTTAGCCGTTGGCCTGCTCTGTTTTCATCCTTATTCAAACTTGTAACAATGGATGTCTTTTATATATTACTCCTTTCCAGTTTAGAAGGTTTCACGTGTATCTCACGTTGACGATTTCGATTTAACCAACGTAATGATAGTTCTATATCACAAAAGTTCTATTATTAGAAACTCCAAATGTTCTACTTCTAATGCTATAATTTTGGTGATATACAACTTTTATTAGATTGATTAAGTTAGCAATTTAGAGATACACGTAGGCCTTTAAACCAGAAAAGAGGGAGTAAAATTTTCCTTTTCAAATCAAAAAAGGAAAAAAATGAGTCCTCACATGTATGCTTCTATAAGTGGACGGAGCCTGGTACAACATACGTGTTGCATGTGCAGCTCAGTATGACACACGCCACCATCGTTCCTCCCCACATGCAGGTTACATTAACGATGATTATGGTCAATGATCGGTTTTCCGTTATTCCTCTATCAGTTGCTTCGGGAAGGAAGGGAGGATATTATTGTCATCCCTTCACCGCTGCATCCCACCATTGCAACGATAGTTCAGGGCAATTGTTGAGTGGTCAACTTCATCCAACACCAGAAAGATTATTAAGATAAACAGACAAAGATGATGTCAAATCCTATCGGCGTTCAACACCTAAACATGCTAGCGTCCCTCATTATCCCCGAGGACTACAAGTTTTACTCAGACATAGAGACAATAAGCATAGAAGGGGTAATCATGGTAATAATGGATGATAGATCAATGTAATACATGTCGGGATCTACCTAGGGTTTGGTATTACAAAGGGGTGAATAGGGGGGCAATGATGATGATAGTGGTTGACGTTGAAGTCTTCTTGACCGGGTTGATGGCGTAGCGGATCCCTTCTATCCTCCCCCCTCCCCTCCGGAGCCCTTCCACGGGCTAGGTTTATTGGTTTTGGTGGAGTTTCTGATCTCTTTGTGTCTCTTTTGTGTGGTTCGGAGCCATCGGGGTTGAAGGAAATATGCCATAGACCGCGTTACTAAACGCTTCCGCTTTCGGTCTACGAGGGTACGTGGACACACTCTCCCCGCTCGTTGCTATGCTTCTCCTAGATAGATCTTGCGTGATCGTAGGAAATTTTTGAAATACTACGTTCCACAACAGTGGCATCCGAGCCAGGTCTATGCGTAGATGTTATATGCACGAGTAGAACACAAAGAGTTGTGGGCAATAATAGTCATACTGCTTACCACCAACGTCTTACTTTGATTTGGCGGTATTGTTGGATGAAGCGGCCCGGACCGACATTACATGATCACGTTCATGAGGCAGGTTCTACCGACGTGCTTCGCACACAGGCGGCTAGCGGGTGTTAGTTTCTCCAACTTTACTTGAATTGAGTTTGACTACGGCCGGTCCTTGTTGAAGGTTAAAACAACACACTTAACGAAAAATCATTGTGGTTTTGATGCGTAGGTAAGAATGGTTCTTTCTAGAAGCCCGTAGCAGCCACGTAAAACTTGCAACAACAAAGTAGAAGACGTCTAACTTGTTTTTGCAGGGCATGTTGTGATGTGATATGGTCAAGACGTGATGAGATATAAATTGTTGTATGAGATGATCATGTTTTGTAAAAGTTATCGGCAACTGGCAGGAGCCTTATGGTTGTCGCTTTATTGTATGAAATGCAATCACCATGTAATTACTTTACTTTATCACTAAGCGGTAGCGATAGTCGTAGAAGCAATAGTTGGCGAGACGAGAACGATGCTACGATGGAGATCAAGGTGTCAAGCCGGTGACGATGGAGATCATGACGGTGCTTTGGAGATGGAGATCAAAAGCACAAGATGATGATGGCCATATCATGTCACATATTTTGATTGCATGTGATGTTTATCCTTTATGCATCTTATTTTGCTTAGTATGGCGGTAGCATTATAAGATGATCCCTCACTAAATTCCAAGGTATAAGTGTTCTCCCTGAGTATGCGCCGTTGCGACAGTTCGTCGTGCCGAGACACCACGTGATGATCGGGTGTGATAAGCTCTACGTTCACATACAACGGGTGCAAGCCAGTTTTGCACACGCATAATACTCGGGTTAAACTTGACGAGCCTAGCATATGCAGATATGGCCCCGGAACACTGAGACCGAAAGGTCGAACGTGAATCATATAGTAGATATGATCAACATAGTGAAGTTCACCATTGAAAACTACTCCATCTCACGTGATGATCGGACATGGTTTAGTTGATATGGATCACGTGATCATTTAGATGACTAGAGGGATGTCTATCTAAGTGGGAGTTCTTAATTAATATGATTAATTGAACTTTAATTTATCATGAACTTAGTCCTGATAGTATTTGAATAACTATGTTGTAGATCAATAGCTCGCGATGTAGCTCCCCGTTTATTTTTCATATGTTCCTACAGAAAAATAAGTTGAAGGATGATAGTAGCAATGATGCGGACTTGGTCCGTGATCTGAGGATTATCCTGATTGTTGCACAGAAGAATTATGTCCTTGATGCACCGCTAGGTGACAGACCTATTGCAGGAGCAGATGTAGACGTTATGAACGTTTGACAAGCTCGGTATGATGACTATTTGATAGTTTAGTGCACCTGTGACGCCCCCGATTCAATCGTACACTAATCATGCACGCAAACGTGTACGATCAAGATCAGGGACTCACGGGAAGATATCACAACACAACTCTAAAAACATAAGTAAGTCATACAAGCATCATAATACAAGCCAGGGGCCTCGAGGGCTCGAATACAAGTGCTCGATCATAGACGAGTCAGCGGAAGCAACAATATCTGAGTACAGACATAAGTTAAACAAGTTTCCATAAGATGGCTAGCACAAACTAGGAAACAGATCGAAAGAGGCGCAGGCCTCCTGCCTGGGATCCTCCTAAACTACTCCTGGTCGGCGGCGGCCTGATCGCAGTAGTAGGCACCCTCGGTGTAGTAGGAGTCGTCGTCGACGGTGGCGTCTGGCTCCTGGGCTCCAGCATCTGGTTGCGACAACCGAGAGGAAAGGAAAGGGGGAAAAGAGGGAGAAAAGCAACCGTGAGTACTCATCCGAAGTACTCGCAAGCAAGGATCTACACTACATATGCACGGGTATCTGTGTAAAGGGGCAATATCGGTGGACTGAACTGCAGAATGCCAGAATAAGAGGGGGATAGCTAGTCCTGTCGAAGATTACGCTTCTGGCAGCCTCCATCTTGCAGCATGTGGAAGAGAGTAGATGGTAAGTTCACCAAGTAGCATCGCATATCATAATCCTACCCGGTGATCCTCCCCCCGTCGCCCTGTGTGAGAGCGATCACCGGGTTGTATCTGGCACTTGGAAGGGTGTGTTTTATTAAGTATCCGGTTCTAGTTGTCATAAGGTCAAGGTACAACTCCAAGTCGTCCTGTTACCGAAGATCACGGCTATTCGAATATATAAACTTCCCTGCAGGGGTGCACCACATTACCCGACACGCTCGATCCCTCTGGTCGGGCACACTTTCCTGGGTCATGTCCGGCCTCGGGAGATCAACATGTCGCAGCCCCACCTAGGCTCAACAGAGAGGTCAGCACGCCGGTCTAAATCCTATGCGCGCAGGGGTCTGGGCGCATCACCCATTGCACACCTGCACGTTGTGTACGCGGCCGGAAGCAGACCTAGCCTCCCTTATACAAGAGTAGGCGTTCCAGTCCAATCCGGCATGCGCCGCTCAGTCGCTGACGTCAAAAAGAGCTTCGGCTGATACCACGACGCCGGTTGCCCATATCTTGTCCCACGTGGCGGTTAGTGCGTATAAGGTCAACGACCCAACTCAGATCAAATACCAAGATCTTGTTAAGCGTGTTATTAAAGTAACCGCGAACGCCGACCAGGGCCAGGCCGACCTCTCTCCTAGGCGGTCTCAACCTGCCCTGTCGCTTCGCCACAAAGATCCACACGGAGGGCCGTCGGGAAAGTATGTCCTTTCAGCCCCCAATCCGTGAATCAACCGCGGGTACTCAACGAGTCGACCCGACTTTAGTCACCACATGTATCATGTATAAAGTATGTAGTATATACCCGTGATCACCTCCCTAGTGATCACGGCCCGATAATATAGCATGGCAAACGGACAAGAATGTAGGGCCACAGATGGAATACTAGCATCCTATACTAAGCATGTAGGAGTGCAGGTAAAGGTAACAACAGTAGTAGCAAGGACAGGCTATGCAGCAGAATAGGATTAACCGAAAGCAGTAACATGCTACACTACTCTAATGCAAGCAGTAGAGAGAAGGAATAGGCGATATCTGGTGATCAAGGGGGGGCTTGCCTGGAAGCTCAGCCGAGAAGGAGGGGTCGTCAACACCGTAGTTGTACTGGCTAGCAGCGGCGTCGGTCTCGGTGTCTAGCGAGAGAAGGGGGAAGAAAAAATAAATATAATGCAAACATATGCGTGACGAAGCATGACATGACAATGCGCGGTGCTAGGTGTGCCCTAACGCGGTAGGAGGTGATACCGACAAAGGGGAGAAACATCTGGGAAAGTATTCCCGGTGTTTCGCGTTTTCGGACAGATGAACCGGAGGGGGAAAGTTGCGTGTTTGCTATGCTAGGGATGTGTGGCGGACGAACGCGCTGCGTATCCGGGTTCGTCTCGTTGTTCTGAGCAACTTTCATGTATAAAGTATTTTCATCCGAGTTACGGTTTATTTTATATGATTGTTCAAAGTTTTATTTATTTTCTGAAATTATTATTAATTTGAAATTAATAGACAAAATGCTATGGGTACCCAGCCCTGTGTACACAGAATGTACATAGAGGCTGACATGTGGGCCAGGGGGACCCAGTTGACCAGTCAAAGTTTGACTGGTCAACAGGGGTGGGGCCCCGTGTCATTGGCTGCCTAGTTAACTAATAGTTTTAGTTAAACTAATTAGGTAGTTAACATGTTAATTAAATGGACTAATTAGATTAATTAATTAATTTAGTTAATTAATTAACTAATTATTTTAATTATTATATCTTTTCATTTATTTATTTTTCATTTTCGGGTGGACCCCGCATGTCATTGGCCAGGGACTTAACGGGCGCGCGGTTACGGGCTTCGGGGATCCGGGCGTCGCCCGTTTGGTGAAACCGTGCGGGGCAGGGGGGTCAGCGCGCGGCAGCCGGCGCCGGGCGCGGCGGCGAGGCGCCAGCGGCACGGGCGACGAGAAGCACAGCAGCGACAGCGGGACGAAGCAGCGCGGGGGCGTGCAGCAGCGCGAAGGGCAAGGCACGGGTGGAGAGGTGGGGCGGCGGCCGCGGTGAGTGGATGCGGGCGCGACCAACGAGGTCAGGGGCGGACGCGGCGAGCGGCCAGCGTGGGCTCAGCGACGGGCACGCACAGGGGTGCAGGCGAGCCGGGACGAGGCGGGGCGCGTGCGCGCGCGCAAGGCGGCCGGGCATGAGCTGCTGGGCAGCGGCAGTAGGTGCAGTGGCCAGCGAGCACGGGGCGATGAGCGAGCGGCGTCGGCGATTGCGTGCAGAGAGAGAGAGGGGGACGGGACCGAGGGGGCGCTCATTGGGGCTGTAGGGGTTTCGGGCAGCGGTGCTCAGGGAGGAGGTCGGAGACGAGCGACGGGGACGGGGAGCGCCGGTGACGGAGTCGGGTCGGCGATGAGGCGAGGCCGCGGCTTCAGGCGGGCGTCACGCGAGGGAGAGGAGAGGCACGGAGGAGGCCGGTGGTGGCGGTGCTCGGCGCCGGCGGCGGCCTCTGGGGGAGTGGCGGCGGGGCAGCGTCTGAGCCCGATCCAGATTGGATCGGGGGAGAGGGAGAGTGGGGGCGCGAGTGGGGAGGGGACTGGATCGGGGGGGTTGTGAGGGAGGGGATTAGGGTTAGGTGGTGGGGCAGCCCATATAGGCCAGGGGAATTGGGCCAGCTGGCTGTTGGCCAAATGGGCCAAACGGACCGAGAGGAGGGGGTTTGTCTGTTAACTTTGTTTGTTTTATTTTTATTTCCTTTTATTTATTTTATTGTTTCTGTTTTCTCTTAGTTTCACCCTTTTATAGTTTAAATGAAATACAAAACTAGTTCCTAATTTAGTTTTAATAAATATGCCACTGCCCCAATAGTTTTGGGCAAATAAATAAATTAGCTTAATATTTTATTAACTCAAAAAGGCATTTATTTATTTGTTTTTGTTACTGTTTTATTTACCTCAGTGCAATTAAATACTTTATAAAAATGTGGTTTCTCCACCATAATTACCTACGCATTATTTGGCACGACCTGAAAATTTTAGTTCTATTGTTTAAAAACTTTTGTTGTTTGCCTATACTTTAAATTTGAATTTGAATCGTTTTGAACTAATGCGAGGTTATCAACATTAACCGAGGTGACGTGGCATCATTAGCAGAGGTTTACTGTAGCTTAATTATCCGGGCGTCACAATTCTCCTCCACTACAAGAAATCTCGTCCCGAGATTTAAAGAGGTGGGCTAAGGGGAAGAGTTCTGGTTACGAAATTCTAACGAGTCTTCTTGTCTTAGCTGCTGTTCTCGAAGAAGTTAATACCTTTCGTTGATGTCTTCAATTCTCTATTCCAATGCATCATGATGAAGTTGTCGTCCTTTCTTCGGGAACTCCATCGTACTTACATAAAAGGATAAGGGGTAACTCAAAAGAATGGAACTATGCACGATTGCTTATCCGGTAGATAACATTAGGGAAGGTGGCAAAAAGTAACTCTCGAATTGAAACTTACGAAATTATCGAGAGCAAAGTAAGAACGTGCAAAGTAGAAGTTTCAAGCGCATAGGCAATCGTTCGTTTCCTGATATGAAATGTGAAAGGGGTTCAGAGCAATGGGAATAAGTATTGCGTCTGATACCAGAATAGATTACTGGGAAAGTGACCCCGTGAATTACATACGAAGTCAAGCACGAGGAATAACTTTGGCAACAGGGGTGTGTAGGAGAGTCTGGTTTCGATCCTGGGACCTGTGGGTTATGGGCCCACCATGTGGGTTAAAAGTAGAAAGGGGGCTGACATCTTGCACGGTGATGATAGCAAGGCAAATCAGAGGGTAGTGTGCCAGTTATGTTGGCAACAACGTAGGTACCAAGGGCGAGGGACGAAGAGAACCATTTTCCTGCTCGTTGAATGAGGCGGACCAATTGGCAACAACGTAGGTACCAAGGTTCTCATCAACAATAGTAATAGGGTCTTAGTGACGGAGTAGTACACCAAGGTGTTTACATAAGCAGTGAATTATTATTGGTTAGATCATATAGATCACAAGAAAGATTAAACAAAATAATGGAAAGGAAAAGGTGATCATCAGATTAAACGGAACAACGGAAAGGAAAATGTGTTTAAACACAAATTTCAAGGGTATATCCTTCCCAAGGGCAAGCAGAGCATGATATCCATGACGGGATATAACGTAGAAAACCCTTTAGGAAAGGGGAGAGAAATTTCATGCCATTACCCATACAACGGTGTTTGGATAATTGATAAAGAAAATTTAGCATTGTGCTACAAATGTTTTTATCGAAATTCGGAGTTCCACAGACATGCTTCGACATAGCATTGACATGGTCTTCAAGCAAAGGTTGGACTTTGGATACACAGAGGATCCATCAGGAACATCTTATAGAATAAGTCTTACAATTTCCTCATGGAAGAATAGTTAACCTTGCTAAAATGGAAACTACAACAACAGGTCCTCCGGCCAGGTGTGCTAGGCATGTCATCATCTTACCGGGGTCATATAAAGACCAATGTTATAACTCTTGGAAATATGTTCCAACCATCATATCTGACCGAGATTCAGAACTGATTGGTGTCAGGATACCTCAGACTCAGGATGCCTGACAAGGAAGGGGTGCAACACAATTTGACAAGATGGCGTTGCAAGATCCTCGGGAAATGAACTATGGAAGCAAGTTCCGAACCATGAGTTCATCATTAAAGCAAGGAGAGGATGAGGGGATGTCTGATGAACTCAGCGACAATTCATCAAGAATCCCAAAAGATGGATTTCCACAATTATGTGAACAAGGTGATATCATTTGTCTGACCAAATGATATAATGAGGTATGCTCGAGGGAAACATACGCAATTACCCATTGGTTGAAAGGTGCACCCGTAATATGGGCTTAGGTAGCATGATCAACGTTAGAATGGTGATTCGATAACCATTAGCCTAAGAATGAACGTTCAACCATTAACTTCGTAGCAATAGGGTTGCTAGAAGGGCAGAATCCAAACCGTTCACCTATTGGTATTCCGGTTGGAAGCAACACGGGGACCAAGAAGAATGGTGATGGCAAGAAGCATCACTGTATCAAGAATTCTCAAGAGGTGGTGAAATTCTCACAACATCCTTGACATAAAAGATGGTAATACTCCAAGGTAAAGAACAAATGTTGGATAGCAAGGATCTCAAGGTATAACACGAAACATGAACAAGTTTGTGTTGAACGGAAGGCAATAAAGTGGTCGATGATAACACAAATCATCGAGGGCAAGGATGGTATTCCTCACCATGAATTCAATTGATATCCTGGAAGAGCTCAGAATGCTGATGATGATCATGACAAATTTTGTCGAGAGGCTCCACGAAGAAGCAATTGAACAGCGGCTACATCAAACAACATGACTAATGCAGAGAAAGATTATTGGAACCACGGATACTACACCAACTCGGAATCAAGCTTGCTGTTCGAGGTGAAACGATAAGACAAGGAAGATCGACGTAAGCTTAGCTCATCGTCAAAAATTGTGCTCCGGGAAGGACCATGTAGCACAGTTAAAATTTAGCACGATAATGATATAGCCAATCAGGCTAGAAATGACGTGATCGAGTACAAACTCGTAAGTAAAGAAGATTACCAATAGTTGCTTAATCGCGATGCAGACTCGATTCAGTTATCGGTGTCCTTGAGTGTTTAATGACTCAGAGCCCGTGAAAAAATGGAATCAGTGAGAATGTAGCACTTGATGAAGAACTCATAAGAAGTTATGCAGTTCCGTGATAATCTTGAGATACCAGGGGGGTAATACTCGACGACAAATCAAAGTAGAGGTTGGACAGGTGTATTGATCCACAGAAGACAAGTGCTTAAACTTGCCCAAGAAATGGGATCAGAAAAGAACAAATGGTCGGAACCACGATTGCAAAAGGCTAGATCCCAGATATAAGATGAACTTATACCAAGGGAATAATTAATTTTAAAAGAAGCTTCGATGAGAAGATGTACATCGTATCCATGGGCATGAACACAAAGTTCAAGGTCGACTCCCACTTCTCCAATGTACAACCTTTCAATCACACCTCGCCTTCGACGAAGTTGTAGTGTAGAAATTTAACTGGCATAACACTAGTAGAGTATGACCCGTAGAAGTTTCCGGGTTCACACAGATTAGAAAAGGCATAGGTTCAACCCATCAGGGCCTCTTAGGAACATATACCACAAACTTCAGGAGTAATTTATACCAGCTCGAAAGCAGAGCATGGTTGAGAAAGCAGAGGATACAATCTACCAAAGGCATTATGTATCCGAGGGAAGGCTCACAAGGTTATTGAATATGAAGGACGATGTTGGATAAAATCCAACAAAGGATCTGCTGGTCCATAATGGAGCTGATGTGAGCATCCAAAGGCATTGGATTATAGAAACAACTGACTAATTCGAAGCTCATCTGCAAAGTAATTATTATTTTCAAATCAAGGGATTAGAAGCCAACGGTCTGATTAAGAATGGATAAGTTGAATAGACTTAGGGGTACAATCGATGGCAATTTGATGAGTCGATAACCAGCTCATTTTCAAAATGACATCTGAGCCGGAAAGATATTTTAAAAGAATCAACCGATGATTGCGTGCACTCGCACTCATGTTGAATCAATAGGTTCAAAATGACGGTGTCAAAAGGAGACTATTGGATATTGCCACACATATGGGAAGCATCCATAATGCAAGCAGACAAGTATTTGCAGAGCAATAAGCTGCTAAGGATTTTCGAAGGATCGAATAGTATTTCAAAGACTTTTGTGAAAAACATGAATCAACTGGGAATGAACGGATACTCGATAAGTGTGAGAAATTATCCGTAGGGGTATTCAGGTGGCAAAGAACTGCAGGGCAGTAGGAACAAAGTATTCTCGGCACAATAGAGAGAATTTTGGGGGTATCTTGTAATAACAAGATCAACTGGGAATAAGAGCAAGGACGACAGGTGTATGTATTTATCCATAGGGATATTTCGGTGGTAGGGAACTGCAAAAGCGACGGGCACAAAGTCTCAAGAGAACATCGAAGAGTATCTTCGGAATCTTCTGGTGCACCAAGCAATCATCTGGAGTGAGGGGCTCTCCGGGAGGAAGTAATTACAAGAACCTAGAGTCAGAGTTAGTAAAATCATTTAACCCGAATAGAAGAGAGATCAGAGTCCCAGAGTATAGACGAGGAATAAAAGATCCTAATACCACCCAAATGGCGACGTGGGCCCGTAAGCCACACAGCCATGTTAGTAAAAGTTTTGCAATGACTAGACTCGACTTCGGCCAAGGAGTTGGAAAGGGGGATTCCTACAGGCAGTCGGCTCTGATACCAACTTGTGACGCCCCCGATTCAATCATACACTAATCATGCATGCAAACGTGTACGATCAAGATCAGGGACTCACGGGAAGATATCACAACACAACTCTAAAAACATAAGTAAGTCATACAAGCATCATAATACAAGCCAGGGGCCTCGAGGGCTCGAATACAAGTGCTCGATCATAGACGAGTCAGCGGAAGCAACAATATCTGAGTACAAACATAAGTTAAACAAGTTGCCATAAGATGGCTAGCACAAACTGGGAAACAGATCGAAAGAGGCGCAGGCCTCCTGCCTGGGATCCTCCTAAACTACTCCTGGTCGTCGGCGGCCTGATCGCAGTAGTAGGCACCCTCGGTGTAGTAGGAGTCGTCGTTGACGGTGGCGTCTGGCTCCTAGGCTCCAGCATCTGGTTGCGACAACCGAGAGGAAAGGAAAGGGGGAAAAGAGGGAGAAAACACTACAAAAAAAAAGACACATCCGTGACATTTTGGGCCGAACGAATTTTTTCTGTCATACATATGACACTTCTATGATGATAATTGTGACAAAACCTGGTGTCATCATAGATGTGGTGGGCTCCTACTTCTATGACAAAAAATCATGACAGAAAATGGGCTTTTCGTCCTGGGCGGGCCGGAGACGCAACTGCATGACATTCTTTGGGCCGTCCATGACGGAAAAAACCGTGGTAGAAGCAAGGGCGAGGAAAATTTCGGGGAGTTCCCGGTTACGGTGGGAGGTCGGGGGCCGAGCGATGCGCGTTTCTCTCGTACACGTACGCGCGTGTGTGCGAGGCGTTGGCTCTAACTGAACCCGAGCGAGGCGTTGGGCTCTAACTGAACCCGAGCGATTGCACTGCAGGCTACGCGTTACTGAACCCGAGCGATCGATCGATGGCTGTTAACTGAACCCGATCGAGCGATTCCTTCGCTACTGCTGCTAACTGAAGCCGATCGATGCTGCCTCTGGGATGAACAGTGAGCGTTGCGGGGGGGGGTTTGGATGAACAGTGAGCGGTGGCGTTGCCTCTGGATGAACAGGACCCCGTGGTGTGGTGGAGGGCTGGATGAACAGTAGACGGTGGAGGGGTGCCCGTGGAGGGGTGGTTGAACAGGACCCAGTGGTGTGGAGGGCTGGATGAACAGTAGACGGTGGAGGGGTGCCCGTGGAGGGGTGGTTGAACAGGACCCCGTGGTGTGGAGGGCTGGATGAACAGTAGACGGTGGAGGGGTGGTTGAACAGTAGCCGGTGGAGTAGCGCGCGGTGGAGGCTGGATGAACAGGAGCCCGTGGAGGCTGGAGGAGGTCGACGGTAGCCCGTGGAGGCTGGAGGAGGTCGACGGTGGAGATGAACAGTATCCCGTGGAGTCCCGTTTTGCGGTACGCCACACCCCTCCCGATGAACAGGACCCCCGTTTCGACCGTAGGAGGTCCGTTTCGTCCGTTTTGCGGTACGCCACACCCCTCCCGATCAACAGGACCCCCGTTTCGACCGTAGGAGGTCCGTTTCCTCCGTTTTGCGGTACGCCACACCCCTCCCGATCAACAGGACCCCCGTTTCGACCGTAGGAGGTCCGTTTCCTCCGTTCTGCGGTACGCCAGGCCTCGTTTCCATCGCCTGTTCCGTCCAAGCCCTCCCGATGAACACGACCACGCATTCCGTTCCGACCCAGCCGGTTGGCTCCCACGCGTTCCGTTGCCTCCCGATGAACACGACGCATTCCGTTGCCTCCCCATGAACACGACGCATTCTGTTGCCTCCCCATGAACACGACGCATTCCGTTGCCTCCCCATGAACACGACGACGACACTATTTCTCCGTTCCGACCCAGCCATGTACACGAGCCCTGGCCGTACGTATGCGCGAGTAGGCGTTCGAGACCCCGCCCGTATGTACACATACGTGGCCGTATTTTCTTTCTTGCACCCTGGCCGCTGTACGTACGTGTACATGCTACGTGCGCGCCTCTACTATGACACGTACGCGCCTCTACTACGACACGTGCGCGCCTCTACATCCACCAGTATATATGTACGTACACGTTCGCGACCAGAATGACAATGCTACGTACGCTTTGACCAGGTGGGTCCTGACTGTCAGGCACTTCCTTGCGTGCGAAGATGTAGCTAGTGGGTCCCAGCAGTCAGGGGGCGAATCGTTTTTTTTTGCCCGGACGCACTTCCTTGCGTGCAAAGGTGTAGCTGGTGGGTCCCAGCAGTCAGGGGGGAAACGTTTTTTTCGCGAAATACGGTGGCCCGTCCGGTGGGTCCCCGCTGTCAGGTGGAGGAATAATTATTTTGCACGTAATAAGGAGGCACTTCCTTGCTGCGGCCGTGGACCCAGTTGTCAGCCTCTCCACGTACAGTCCACGTCCGATGGAAGCCGTTCCTTGACCACGTTGACCACGCCGCGCCGAGAGCACCAGGGCGGTGGACGATGGCGAGGCCTAGGAAGGGGACGACGCGGAGCCGGGGAAGACGCGGCAGTGGATGCCCACGCGTAGAGGAGTACGAGGGTTCACTGGTTCGCTGCGGTGTGAGGCTGCCGTCGCCGCAGAATAACAGGGGGTGTGGGTGAGTAGAGGGATGGCCTGGCCAGCGGTGGGAGTAGTAGGGGGCGGTGAGGCCTCCGCCGCATCGCAGCCGGCCACGGGAGGCAGGAGCACGAGGCACGACCGGCGCTGGTTTGGGCGGCTGGAGCAAGAAGACCAGAGGTTGAAGAAGCACTACGGCCGTTGGATGGACATCGTACGGTCACTGGAGCTAGAATCGTGCATATTGACTAAGTTGACAAAGCCCTCCGTCCCCGTCAACTTAGTAGGCCCACAAGTCAGCCTGCCACTATACTGGGTCCCAGCTAACAGGGGGAGTATTCATTTTTTTGTGCGTAATAAGGAGGCACTTCCTTGCGTGCGAAGATATAGCTGGTGGGTCCGAGCTGTCAGCGGCGGTAACGTTTTTTTCGCGAAATACAGAGGCCCTTTCGGTGGGTCCCTGATGTCAGGTGGAGGAATCATTATTTTGCGCGTAATAAGGAGGCATTTCCTTGCGTGCGGCCGTGGACCCAGCTGTCGGCCTCTCCACGTACAGTCCACTTCAGATGCATGTCGGTCGTTGACCACGTTGACCAGGCCGCGCCGAGAGCACCAGGGCGGTGGACGACGGCGAGGCCTAGGAAGGGAACGACACGGAGGCAGGGAAGACTCGGCAGTTGTTTCCCACGCGGAGGGGAGTACGACTGTACGAGGGTTTACTGGTTCGTCTGCCGTCGCCGGAGAATAACAGCAGGTGTGGGTGAGTAGAGGGATGGCTAGGCCAGCGATGGGAGTACGGTGGGGCGGTGAGGCCTGCGCGGCAGCAGAGCCGGCCGCGGGGAGGAGGGAGCAGGCAGTCCCGCCGGCGCTTGTTTGAGCGGCTGGAGCAGGAAGAGCAGAGATTGAAGAAGCACGACGGCCGTTGGATGGCCATCCAACAGTCACTGCTTGTGCGTCAACCTTTTTTTAGGAAAGCCTCAAATCTGTGGAAAACAGCATACAACCCATCTGCCATTATTTCTAATAATTTACAGCCCATTTGCTAATTATTAAGGTTTTTTTGGAGCCCATATTCTTTTTGTTAGCATTACAGCCCATATTGTGGCCACGGTTAAAAATTATACGAAATTTTGCATATTTCGGTGCGGTCCGAACTGTTTTTAATCCCGAAATTTCGACTCACATTCAAACTGATTTTAAAAATAAATGTATATCAATATAAAATCCAACAAATTCTCCACGCATAAAAATTAATGTAATTTAAAATCTCGAAATGAAAAAAAAGATATTTGAAACTAATTGCCGGTTTGATGTGTTTTAAAAATGTACAGCCCATTTCTCATTACTGATGGGCCATTTTCTCGGCCAGCCGAATGAAAGCTCTCCTCGTCTTGAAAGATTTGCAGCCCAACAGGCCTGACAAAGCGACTTACTTGGCAAATCACAAAAAAACTGGGCTGTGGCCGTGGACCCAGCTGTCAGCCTCTCCACGTACAGTACTCTTCCGATGGAAGTCGTTCCTTGACCACGTTGACCACGCCGCGCGGAGAGCACCACGGCGGTGGACGACGGCGAGGCCTAGGAAGGGGACGACGCGGAGCCGGGGAAGACGCGGCAGTGGAAGCCCGCGCGGAGAGGAGTACGAGGGTTCACTGGTTCGGCTGCGGTGTGAGGCTGCCGTCGCCGCAGGGCCTGGCCAGCGGTGGGAATAGTAGGGGGCGGTGAGGCCTCCGTGGCAGCACAGCCGGCCACGGGAGGCAGGAGCATGCGGCACGACCGGCGCTGCTTTGGGCGGCTGGAGCAAGAAGACCAGAGGTTGAAGAAGCACTACGGCCGTTGGATGGACATCGTACGGTCACTGGAGCTAGAATCGTTCATATTGACTAAGTTGACAAAGCCCTCCGTCCCCGTCAACTTAGTAGGCCCACAAGTCAGCCTCCCACCATGGTGGGTCCCAGCTAGCAGGGGGAGTATTCATTTTTCTGTGCGTAATAAGGAGGCACTTCCGGTGGGTCCGAGCTGACAGCGGGGGGAACGTTTTTTCGCGAAATACGGTGGTCCGTCCGGTGGGTCCCAGCAGTCAGGGGCAAACGTTTTTTTCGCGAAATACGGTGGCCCGTCCGGTGGGTCCCAGCAGTCAGGGGGGAAACGTTTTTTCCGCGAAATACTGGTGGCCCGTCCGGTGGGTCCCTGCTGTCAGGTGGAGGAATAATTATTTTGCGCGTAATAAGGAGGCACTTCCTTGCGGCTGCCGTGGACCCAGCTGTCAGCCTCTCCACGTACAGTACTCTTCCGATGGAAGTCGGTCGTTGACCACATTGACCACGCCGCGCCGAGAGCACCACGGCGGTGGACGACGGCGAGGCCTAGGAAGGGGACGACGCGGAGCCGGGGAAGACGCGGCAGTGGATGCCCACGCGGAGAGGAGTACGAGGGTTCACTGGTTCGGCTGCGGTGTGAGGCTGCCGTCGCCGCAGAATAACAGGGGGAGTGGGTGAGTGGAGGGATGGCCTGGCCAGCGGTGGGAGTAGTATGGGGACGGTGAGGCCTCCGCGGCAGCACAGCCGGCCACGGGAGGCAGGAGCATGCGGCACGACCGGCGCTGCTTTGGGCGGCTGGGGCAAGAAGACCAGAGGTTGAAGAAGCACTACGGCCGTTGGATGGACATCGTTGACCACGCCGCGCCGAGAGCACCAGGGCGGTGGACGACGGCGAGGCCTACGAAGGGAACGACACGGAGCCGGGGAAGACACGGCAGTGGCTGCCCACGCGGTGGAGAGTACGAGGGTTGACTGGTTCGGCTGCCGTCGCCGGAAAATAACAGGAGGTGTGGGTGAGTAGAGGGATAGACAGGCCAGGGATGCGAGTATGATGGGGCCGTGAGGCCTGCCCGGCAGCACTGCCGGCCACGGGAGGCGGGAGCAGGCGGTTCCGACGGCGCTGGTTTGGGCGGCTGGGGCAGGAAGATCAGAGACTGAAGAAGCACGATTGCCGTTAGATTGACATCTAACGGTCTGACGCTGGTAGAGTCGATTGTTGACTAAGTTTCTTTTTTGAGAAACCTTGTGTACGCATGCACTTAGTAGGCCCACAAGTCAGCCTCCAAATCTGTGGCAGACAACATAAAGCCCATTTTTATTGCCTTAATTCTTAAGTAATTTATTACAGCCCATTTTCTGCCCAGGACCACGGTCAAAAAGTTCAACCTTATTTTGCATATTTCGGTGGAGTCCGAACTGTTGTAATCCCGAAATGATAAACATTTTTTAAGAACTTATTGATTTGCCAAAAAAATCGTTTTGTTTTTGTAAGCAAATAAGACGTGGGACAATTGAGTTGGTTTAAGGGAAAACCAGTGGTAAAAAAATCAGCGCTGGGTGGGAAAAAACAACAAAAATAAGGATGTAAATATGAAAAGGGAATTTTATGTGTTTTCAATATAATGATACGTGTATATGAACTAGTAAAACTATAGGTAGAGATTAGAAAACGGATGTAGGACATGCGTTTCAAGAGGAAAATAGAACTGGGCTGTGTGTTTGATTCAGTAAAAAAACTGCCTGCGGATGTTGTAAGACAAAATATAACTAACGCTGGCGGGCCAGAGGCCAGTAGATACCTGCTGGATCTTTGTGCCCCGTTGTCGTCATGGGCTGGGCCTGTTAAAAACAAAACCAACCCTGGGCAGTCTACAGCCCAGTTGAAACTTGCTCGACCTGAAAAAACAATATACGTGCTCAATAAACGAGAGAATTCTGCAAGTACAGACTGATAACTGGGATGCAGCACGGATATTGTTTTTTTATCGTGATAATAAGTGCATGCACTTGTTTCGAAAAAATTGGAGAACTGGGAATTCGAACGGCGGGTGCTTATGCTACCCATCAAATAAAAATCAGGTGCCTGAAAATTCGTTTCGAAACAAATGATTCAGCTTTATATCCACGTCGACCCTCGGCATGATGGTTGGAAGCAAATGCAAGTTCATACCAAAAGATCGTTAACAACAATACCAACTTGCGGACGACAAGGTAGTACAACTACCAATACCAAACTAACTTATAATCTTTTTACTCCTGGCCCTAGTGTTCGTCTGGTAGAAAATCTTGCAGAGGACCAGCTCCCGCTCCTTCTCTTGCTCCAGGTCCCCGAGGTGGTACTGGTGCATCACCCAGTTGGTCCTCTGCTGGTCGAAGTTCTTGTTGGTGTGCAGCACCAGAACCTTTTTTGCTGCCCGTCTTGCCGGCCGTTGACCATCACCGGCAAGGTATTGCCGGTCTTGTGCCACATCGCGTGCATGCCGCACTCCGACTGTATCTTGCGACGCGTCCACGTGCCCCTTTTGAACGCCCTGGAATTGCGCTGGAAGAAATGCTTCCTTAGGCCACTCAGTGTGATACCTGCAGTATTGTGGAATACAGGTTTTAGTGTACCTAGTTGGCATTTTCATAACATCTTTGGCATGTTGCAGTCACTTGTTTCACTTTTTATTAACTGTCAAATTGTAATTGCTTCACCAGGTCTGCGTCTAAAAAGAAAAATAGAGCTATAAACAAAGGAATATGTTTGTGCAAGTAGACGGCCGATCGGTGTCTTACCTGGAAGTTTCTCAGGTTGGGTGTAGCATATGCCGTGCTCGCTGTCGATGGTTGGTATGAACAAATCGATGAGAGACTGAAATCTCGCGCTGTCAGCACTCACTTTGGCCTCAAGGTGCTCGATCAGCTCCTGATCCGTGGGATCGAACTTGACGCCAGCCGGCAGCACCGGCCAATCCTTCTTCGACTTGCATCGGTAATTCCAGTTATATGGTACTCAATGTATGATCAATCGACTGTTTTAAGTGAATGATGAAAGATTTCGACAGATAAGTGGTACTCCAAATCTGAAGTCCAGAATACCCGAACACGCCGCCGGGATTCTTGTGTCACCTCACGCGCAGCGTGTTGTCACGTCAATTCAATGTGTGGACATGATGAATAATTTGACCGACGTATACTAGTACTGCTACTGTACTACTTACTAGTCGTATTTAGTGTCACAATTTATACATAGGTTTAACTAACAAGTACGCACTTGAAGCCTAACTGATATATATATATATATATATATATATATATATATATATGGCTTCTGCACAGCATCTCCATCATCATTATCAGTACATCCTACGCAGGTGAGTTAGGATGCACTTGATCCCAGGAAGGTATCTATCCTTCAAACCAGAGGAGTGCTTCAAACTAACAACAGTACATAATATCCAACAAAAGAGGGTCGTGCTACAGCAGCAGAATACATGGCTCAGTCTAGATATCAGCACGAATCAAGTTGTGCATATTTGCTGTTGGCATGAACCACATCGCCGCATGTCGGGTTTGCAAAAGCCATCCATCGCATGGAAGCTTGATGCCTTTCACACACTGAAGATTATCTGGCAACAAGCTGTGTCGACGAATCTCTGGATATGGTGATTCATGAAACCCATGGTATGATGTGTAAACACAGCCCCCCCTCGCGAATGGAAGTTGCATAGCACAGTAATCATCGCCGGTGATATGATCGATGATTGGTTGGATGATCGGATAATTGAGCCCGAGGAACAAGGAGTGGTTGCCGAGGCTGTAAACCCGCCTCCAGTTGAATACGCCTGGCCCAACGGAGCTGGGATCTTTCTCGAACACGAAGCAGCCATAGCCATCAATGTCACGAACGCCCCACGCATTGTACTGCATGTGGTTTGATGTAATGGTTTGGTCAATTTGGTACGTGCGAATGAGCATCAAATGACCGCCGTCAGCTGAACGAGCGATAAACCACCACCCATCGGCTGGTATGATTCCAGGTCCTGGAATCATGAAGGCCAGCGCATTTGCGTCTGCTGCAACAATTCAAATTGGAGACCAAAAGGACAAAAATAAACAATCATGTTCAGAGTATGTGTGGAATTAAGATTATTATAACAGTGACACATATCATAGACAGAGAATTGCAATGCCGTGGTCATAATCATACCCCAAGTTAAAAAAATAAGCCAATGGCTTTCATATTCTAGCAATATGTCATGGTTCAAACATCATGTAACAATGAGAGGAAAACAGCTATGACAGCGCCTACTCATATTCTACCATAGCACTTACTACTACTGTTCTCATATCAACTCTAAGCAATAACATGCGTTGTTATAAAAATCTTGTAAACGAGAGTAACATATAGCAATCATGATGTTATGCTCATAATATGTATTCTAACAATCATTAGATGCCAATTGTTCTCATATCAACTCTAACAATAACATGTGTGGTCATAAAAATCTAGGAAATGAGAGGAACATATAGCAATGATGTGGTTATAGACATGCTATGCATTCTAAATTTGTAACAAATGAACAGGCAGTCGTATTCATAAGGTAAAGATGAGATGAGATAGAACAATTACACGACGATAGATTCCACCAGTATAGGCAGCCAATCTGTGCGTCGACCGCGTAAACGATGCCATCGTGCACTATAGCATCAGACAGAAATGTTGCCTCAACAGGATTGATGATGAGCCATAACCATGTATGGCGACCGGATTCCAGATAGACTAATCCCATGTTGAACAAGGCAATGAGCTTGTAATCCATGTAGTCTTCTGATGGTGTGGGCACTTCGCAGATTACAACTTTCTGCAAACAGAGGTCGAGCCAAAAGCTTGACGCGTCTCGTGCGTAGTAGGCAGGAGTGTCCGGCGGGCCGCGAGGCTCGATGGCGGCGGTATCCAACGATGGAAGGGTGATCTCTCGCTGGGTGTAGATATCCACGAGACGCCACGGACTACCGGTGTGGTGGATGAGGACGATCCAGTTGGCCTTCATGCCCGCCCAGTAGTGGCCGCGCATGAAGGACAGGTGGACGGGTAGTGGTAGCATGTCGAGGGGAACCACGGCAACCTCCGTAGGATCGTCAAGTCGGTGTCTGGGCCACCTGCGAGGATCGGGCATCAGCAAGCAGGGTGTCTTGAAAAGAGCCGGCCGGTTGCAGACGAGTAGACGGTACAAAGACACCGAGCATGCGGCCAGACGGACGGTGCTGAGTAGGTCCATACGACTACAGATCTGCTCCAAGAGAACATCGGGGAGGGAATTCCAATCGCGGCTCTGCGTGTCAGTCGGTTCTGCCATTGGGGTTTTCGGTGCCTGCGAGCCAGCGGGGAAGTGGATTCGGGCGGGCGAGCGAAGAAGCTTCTCCTCGTGTGGCCGAGCAGTGAGCGGGGGGATATGGTACGCGCGAGCTACCAAGGAAGATGGCGCGGGCGGGCGAGCAGTGAGCGGGGGTAAATGGTGTGCGGCCGACGATGGGGAAGAGAGGAGGAAGAAGAAGAGAGGAGGAAGAAGAGTGGAAGACGGGGAAGAAAGTGCATTCAATCTCAATTCTACTAGTACTACTACCAGGATATACCGTCCTTCGGAGTGTAAATAGTTACACCGATGACATGTGGGTCTACCACAACAGGGCCCATATGTCAGTTAATGGAGGACAGAGGTGCGTAGGCGTATTTGCGGAAGCGTGCTCTACTGGCAAACATGATGGCAGTACTGGGTAAGGCTGATTTAGTAACACCAACACGCTGGTTCAGCTTATTAATTACGTGTCCCATCTGCTGCAGCGTGTATTGTCACTTCACTGCGAAGACTAGTTGAATAGTTCTCTCTGACCGAGATGGGGAATAATGGATCGCGAGGACTTCCTTTCTACAGTATCCCTATGCCTCTACGCTCACTTCACTCATTTTGCTCCGTACCTAGTCACTTGTTGAAATCTGTAGAAAGACAAATACTCCGTATTTGGGAACAGAGGGAGGCTTTTACTCCGTACTATTTGGGAACAGAGGGAGTATCACCATATGGAGGGAACAGAGGAAGCTTGAAATATGAACATGTCAATGGGAGGGAGTAAGCCCCATGCATGCATGCATGCAACATGCAACACTCACACGTACACATGGACGCACGCAACACTCACGCACCCATGCGGCACACAGCACACGACGCAACACACACGCTCACGCTCAAGTGCTCAACCTACTCCCTACGTCCGTGAAAGACTGTACATTTAGAGATTTACACATTGACCAGGGCATAATTAACGCCCAAAAGTAGCAGACTTATGTGTGCATGCGACCATTGAGATAAGAAGATTAAATGAAGGCCGTTGCATGCTGTAATTAAGGATAGACATGTAGCCTATACCTACAGCACAAGTTGGTGCATTAGTCAATCAATATCGATTTAGATTAAAGGCTAAATGCATTGGAAGTGTAGATGTACATCATGTACTACACTCTTTGTTTTATAGCCGATGTACACTCTTTGTTGGAAGACCGAGGGAGGACACGTGCATGCACTCACATACACAGCCAGGGCGGTTCGCGCGCAAGGGTTGGACTCGTGTCGCGCCTGCGTAAAGTTTTGTTTAACTGATTTCTTTGCTCTGCCAACTGACAGGTGGGACCCAGAAACCAGGTGACAATTTAACCAGTCAACAAAGTGCCACGTCGACTATGTGGCCGGTCAGTAGGGTGCAATACGGTGCTCTACGATGAGCTAGTGATCGTATAATCGCCGCAAAACTATATGTAGTGACCGTAAAGAGCGTATTGTTACATACGTTGACCGCCAGTGTATTTTTCTCGTTTCAAATTAAGCCATATTAATCGGAAAGGACGCAGTATGGACTACTACTACTAGTACTAGTACTGCTTTGATGTGTCCCGTCAACTCGCCGAACGAGGAGAAGCTTGCTTACTACGCCTCTCCCTCGCCCACGCGCGCGGTGGTTCGCAGGACGAGGAGAGGGTTTTGACTACAGCGCCCTCTCCCTCCCTCTCCCTCCCTCGCCCTCGCCCTCGCGGTGGACGTGCAGCAGTTCAATCGGTGTCAGATTGCCAGAAGCATATTGTACTGTAGTATCATCATTGTTGGACCTTCCGAAGAGGCGAAGAGCCAAGTGCAAGGTTCACACGAGTACGAACTGTTGAACCTCCCGAAGAGGCAAAGAGCCAAGCGCAAGGTTTTATAGGAGTTGTCGTCCTAGTAGGAGTGTACTACAACTATAGCGAACGATGCTACTGTATGATGCCGCCACGTCACGTATATCCAAAGCTGTGCCACCTTTTTTTCTCAAAGAGCGTGTTGGAGCCCGTGCAACAACCACACAAGTTGCACGTACACATAACACATTTACTAGTAATAAATTCTAAAGGACAAATGCCAGTATGCCACACAAGTTCATCTCCAATTCATGTGATAAATTTGTGCACGACTAGTCTACATATATTCACAGCGCTACCGTTCACAATTACCGTACTCCACTTACACGTTATAGATGGGCTACATGTCCTCCTCCAGGTTCCAGTCCCAGGTGTTCTTCATGGATGGCACGATCCATAGCGGTGGGCAACGGGAATCATTGTCGCAGCTTTCTAGTCCGGTTCCACACGATGGAGACTCATCCAAGCTGAAGCGGCATAAATCAGGGATAGCGTGTCCCAGCATGACGTTCATCCGGCGGTGCGCACTGAAGACACAACCATGCTTCATGAACGGCAGGCCTTCCGTGTCGTGCACGGAAGGTGGCATCCGCTTCACAATGGGGTAGCTGTCCCCGATGAAAAGCGAGTACTCTCCAAGAGTGTTCCTCGGCACCCACGTAGCATCACGGGGGTCGAACTCGGCGCCGTTCATCTGGTACACGCGGCATCCCAGATCTGGACACATGGTGACGTACATAGTCAAGGTCCATGCATAATAATGTTGTGCTCAAATATGGCGGTCAGTAATACTGTGCAGCAAATAGTACTACTCCGGTATAGAGGAAGTAAAATAACCGGCTTATTATATATAGCCACTCTTGGCTACATGGATGAGATAGTAAGACATGGAAAAACAAAAATGGTGGCAGCTAGTGGGTTCAAGTCTTCAAGGGCCTAGCTAGCTATACGCGTCCTCCAAGGTAAAAAGTACTCCTACTAGTACTACAAAGTATACTACTAGTACAACAATGAAAGAGAAGGCGAGAGGGTTAAAAAATGGAATACCTGGGTAGATGGTGACGGTCCGATCGTGGTAGATTGTGTGACCATGTTGCACATCAGTGGTACCATGGGTAACGACTGCTAAGATAGTTGATCCCAATATGCCAAAGTCAGCTACAAGGTTCCAGGTTAGACCGAATCGCGGATGCAAATGCACATCCAGGATCGGCGATCTTATTTTGATCGGGGGATGACTGGTCCCTGCAAAATAATGGAGTACCGTTAGGGATGCAAATGATGGTTTGTGCATTCCGTTTGTAATCTCCCGTACCGTAGGATGGCAACCAGATGAAACAAGTCCCCTGGCTTGTCACCGCGAAGATGCGGCCTAGATGGCGCACGGCGTCTTCGAACGTGTAGGGGTACAAATCTGCCGCCGCCAACATGCGCCAGCCTCTGCCGTTACTGCCTCTTGCATTGATGGCAATCCTTATGTCGAACACCGCGATGAGATAGTAATCGTCGTAGCCGCGTCGCTTTGTCGGCGGGTCCGCAATTGCTATCTTCTTCAATCTCATGTAGGCATCATCATACGTATTCAAGCCCAGCCAGTCCGGAAGGCCGATCCCAATGGTGGAGAAGGGGTCTACCGGAACGGCCGCACTGCTGTGGATGTTGTGCAAAATGATGGTGGTATCCGGCCGGAGGTATGCAAGCCAATCTTCGTTGGCACCGACCCAGACCTATATATAAGACGGTGGGCAGCGGAGAAATTACGGGATGGAAATGGAATAACTAAGTACTACATGATCAAACTCCATTACTGACCTGCTCATCGGACAAAATCCGACTACCTCTCAACGTCGGCAACTCTAGCGGAGTCAACGTGCAACCATGGCCAGGGAGCGGTGGACTGTTCGAAGGATTGTCCCATAGAAGAACCTTCTCCTCGAGGACGCATGGAAGACCAACAAGCATGGCCTTTTCCCAAGCCTGTTTAAGCAGCGTCTTGAAAAAGTTGGTGCAGGAAGCACCGAGTCTTGCGGCGGTGAGGACGTCGGAGCGGCGTGCGATTTCTCCCAGAGGATCGTCGTCCAAGGTCTCCCAGCCCCGACGAGGAGGAGAACCGCCTGGCGAATCCATGGGTGCAGCGACGAACTGCCTTCTCTTCGGGGGGAGGGGAACTGGCGAGGAGGAGATAAGAGCGTAGTAACCGCAGGGCCTCGTCCCTTCCAACTGTAGATCGTTCCTCAGCGAAGGGGTGAGGCTATTATTTACTACTAGTACTAGCATTATGGAACGTTATGGGATTGCATTATACTGTAAATAATAGCACTAGTAAGAAATTTTTGGCACTAGGTAGTAGTTTTTGGCGTGGATTAAGAAATTTTGGGTATGTTTTTGCCATTTTTTGTACACGCCAACTAGTGTCAAAAAACGTCTTACATTATGTGACGGAGGAGTACGTACTCGTACTGTAGCAGTACTAGTACTACTTTTCTCAACTAGTAGTGCGATGTACTGTACTTCTAGTCTAGTCTAGTATAGTGCACCAGTTTTGAACTCTTGAATCTCAGGGCCAAGGAGCTACAGTTGGAAGTGGAGGGTACTACTGTTCTCTAGAACCATCGCTGTACTATCAATGCAGGGGAAGTACACCTGCGTAGTGGCCTAGTGGGTACTCTCGGTGCTCTATTCAGCCGCTCCTCTCACGTAGCTGGCCTACTCAGCCGCTCCTCTCACGCACACACTAGCAGCCTGTTTATCAGCGACGGTTACTGCGGGGGCAGAACATTTGAGTTATTTGATACAGCGAGACTAGGCTTTTCGCTTCCATTTGTGGAGGTGTAATGGATCTCGTCGAACTTTGTTAGTAGTTCCTTCTTTATGAATGAGATGAAGCAAAGCTTTTGCCTCCGTTTCAAAAAAAACACGTCAAGAGGAATTTCTTTTATAGTAGAGCCGATAATGGAGTGAAGTCCATGCGTGCAACGCCACAAGCTACAGAGTAGTAGTAGAGCACTTTACGTACAGAGCCATATTGCACAGTTCCCAATGCCCCGCCAGGCTTTTCCGGCTCCTCGGGCTTAATTGGGAGGCGCTAGTTTAAATATGCTACTAGCTGGAAGCTGCAAGCGAGGTGCGGCTAGGGCGAGCACGCGAGCCACGGGATGCTGGGAAGGAAAACCCGTTCACGTGGCTAGGCTGTCCAGTGCACCCAGATTGTGGGGCCGCACGTCCGTTTGACTTCAAAACTCAAACTACCCGTGTAAAATATTGGCTCGCAGCGAAGTGTAGTAGTACTATTTTTAAAAAAAGGCCGCCGTGCGTTCGGCCGGGATCGAACCCACAAAACGAGGTATACACTCCCGCGACCACTAGTAGTACTCGTTGGAGTACAACGCAACCTAGAATCGCCTTTTGTCGCTAGTAGTACGTACATTGTTCCTTACAAGAAACCCCTAATGGTTAATAGTATAGCCAGCTGCTGGCTATAAGCCAGTGCCATGTCATCTACAGCCCATCTTATAGCCAACATGTACAATAATAGATCAAAAGAGTGTACTACTTTTTTATTATGTGGCCCACTTCTCATTCTCACAAAGTGCCTAGGAGCACGTGCTAGAGCTGGCTCTTCACGAAGAGCCCGCTTACCTTCTCTCTCCTCTTCTCTTTCCTCCAACTAAGCAGAAATATACTAGTTTATTTCTTATAGCCCGCTGACTCAGCTCTATTGTACTTGCTCTAATAATGCAAGAAACCACTAAAATGCCAAGAAACTACTACCACTTGCATACGTGGCAGACTTAAGATAAGACTACCTTATCAACCATTGTACATGCTCTTACCAACAAAAATCCTCGAGTGACCTCCTACCTCCGGCCCGTCCACCTAGTCATCCTCGGCCATGGGACGCAGCTACCGCCGCCGGCAGAAGGCGAGGTCAAAACCGCCGGCGGTGCGGAGCCCATGTTGCGGCAGCCCGGATGCCAGCTCCGTCCGGCGCTCGCGGCCGCTAGCTAGCCAAGATAGCTCCGTCCAGCTGCTTGTCTGCAAGGTTTGCTAGCTAGATTGGCACGGCAGCGCGGCGGCTTGCTCGCGCGCGCCGCGCTAAGGCCAGCCATCTGGCTCGAGCGAAGGCCAGCGCGGCGGCTTGCTCGCTCGTGAGTCACGCTCGGGCCAGCCTGCCAACCCGTGCGGAGGCCAGCGCGGCGTCCGGCCCGTCCGGCGGAGCGGCGGCCAACTCGCTCATCACCGGCGCCACCGACGAACACGCATCAGTACTGTTTGAAGTAATGTTCAGGAAAAATAATGATTTGAGGGGGAATAACAGGATAGAAGGTCAGATGTGGGTCCCTCGTGTCAACGGTCAAACAAAATGTGTTGGTTTAAGCTGCCTCTCAGCACGGACGTGTGGGCCAACCCTGTCATAAATGGGTTTAAACGAACCTAATCGGTAGGAGTACTAGGTAGTTTTTGGCGTGGATTAAGAAATTTTGGGTATGTTTTTGCTATTTTTTGTACAATAGATTCTTCCTAGGGCTGGTTGAAAGTGGTAGTTTTTTGTTAAATACTCTACATATTGTAAGTAGGAGTGAAAGTTAAGCTTTGGAAGCCAATAAGCAAGGCTAGTTACATAGTGCATATGTGTACATGATTGAAAGTAAATATCAACCATGAGTGACTAATATCTTGATGGAAAACTCGAAACTATGGAATACTAGGAAAAAATGCATGGTTGGAAATACTAGCAATGTTCATGTCCGTTGCAACGAATCATAATTAGAATAATACTTATTCACAAACTTGGTACAAAACACTCTAATTTTGATATACATATGTCACTAGAGATATATTATGTTTCAATTAGAATATATTCCTTGGGCTGTTTTGGTGAGGTCAGGGAGGGATGTGGTTGGTTTTAAGATACTAATTATGGGTTTTTCTGCAAATTGGTAGACAAGTGGGATGTTGGTGAGAAAAGGCAACAACTTACCTCACAATCGTTAGATGTAGATCTAATGGTCAGAAACGACGGATGGCAGACACACCAGCATCACCAACTTAGTCTTGTGTAGGAGTACTAGCAAGATCCGTGCATTGCACGGAACATCAAGATGCATTTTTTTATAAAACACTTGTTGTGATTGACCCTTGCGGGAGTAATCCCATGTGTAAAAACTAATGATATCTCGAGAAATATGAGATAAGGTGAAGAGGAGTGGGGTGTGGTGGTGGTTGGTGGTCGGACTGAGCGGAGGCATGGGGATTGACGACGCCGGCAGCGGCCACCAGGCCAGTTTGTTCCAGAGGCTTCCTTTCTTAATTGCTCAACAATGAGGTTTGTTGGAGATAAGGATGAACGAGGGAAGGCCTTGTCTGCAAATGTGGAGAGGGGTGCGGGTATCTTTTAGTTTAATTTCCATCCGTCAGATATAGATCGGACGGTCTATATTGCAAGATGGCACACGTACCATCATCACCAACTCGGTTTTTTATAAGAGAAGAAATATAAGTATGGAGATACAAACGTATTATCGATACTTGCTTCCGTAAACTAGCATCTACATTCTATTCAACGCCTCGGCATGTGGGGCCTTAGCACAATGACTTCTCGACTGTGTAAAACAAAGATTTTCCCGTCGCCGACAAGGAGGGGGTGACGGCGGCGCGCTTTTTGGCTTGCTCTAGTCCTAGTAGTCATACTAGGTGGTCTAAGCACGTGTAGATTTATTCTTTTTCACGTCTCGTGTTCGCCGTACTGCCACGACTGTTGATGAATAGACGGTAAGTTATTCACGGGGAAACCCTTGTTGAGCGTGTTTGCGAGAGAGAGAGAGAGAGACAGTGTGCGTGTGTGATATGTTAGAGACTGAGGCAATGATAACAGATTCTTTGTGTCTATGTGTGTGGAGGATAGAGAGAGACATGTACATGGGGCTTTGTGTTGTGTAACGTGGAGACACATATACATAATTAGAGAGTGAGTGTGTGAGATACACATGCGGACATGAGGAGAGATGAGGATCCAGATAAATGGGTGTTTGTGCGTGTCTGTGTGTGTTTGTGCACGCGTTTGTGTGTGAGAGGGAGAGAGTGTATGTGGAGTAGAGAGACCACTGATGATGTAAACCTAGTATAAGGGAAGGGGGAATGGTGTGACATGTGTAGTAGCGAGATAGCACGGGTGCGGGCGGGGGGAGCAGACTATTTGGAAGAGACATCGAGTGTGTGTGTGGGAGAGGGGTGTGAGAGCGAGAGAAAGAGAGAGCTAGCGACGGAGAGAGAGAGAGAGAGGAAGAGAGGGGGCGAGAGGGGTCGTTTGTGTCCATAAATGGCGTATAGATAGGGAGACAATGTTGATGTTGTCCGAAATTGGCCTATGAACGGAGACGCAAGGGAAGCGAGTCATCGTGTGTGTGATAGGGACTTCATGAGAGATCTAGAATAGATGGTGTAGAGAACAATGTGCGAAATCGAGAACGATTATACATTAGGGAGCTATGCAAAGAGTCACGACATATATGTATACAGGGAAGGAGCTGGGGCGGGTCCGCATGTGGGAGAGATAGAAAGAGGAGAGTGGTGCACAAGGAGACAAAGTGTGCTTGTTTGCAGTGGGGGTGGTGTGTGAGGTGAGTGCGCGAGAACCACATGACTAGGGAGATAGACGTTTGGGGGCGACGTTTTGTGTGTATGGGAAATATACACTCTACATAGTGCGTGTGCTTGGGTAAGAGAGATAGCGGGAGACCTAGAGAGTGAGGGAAGAGATGTGTGCATGCCCGAGAGACAAAGTGATAGAGACCTATGTTGGGGTCCGGACTTTACAAGAGAGAGGGGTGTTAATGTGCTCGTGTGTTGGTGTTTGGGGGAGAGAACGACTTCTCTATGTGTGTGTGTGTGTGGTGGTGGGGGGGGGGTTGACTTCAGATAAAGAGTGAGGTGTCTATATTTGAGGGACTTTAGCGTAATTGAGATATTGTGCACTCATGGTTGATCAATTTGTTTCACAGTTTGTACTATGAGATAACGATACTTTTGAACATGCGTGATATACCTTGATGTACCAGAATTACAAACCTAAGATTGGAATTTTGGAATTCGACTCCATCATTAGCTTTTGTAATTCATTTAAACGGAGGTACATTTTTTAAGCCGGGATTTCGTGATTTCAAATTCATATATCAAACCTAGAGATATACACATACGGGCATGTTCAAACTTTATAATCATCCACTTTATTCATACACATACACATTTTTGCTTTTGTCATCATATTTAGGATAAACACATTTGGAATTTCATTTGAATTGGACCGTATGATGGTATTTGCTTGTAGTAGCTCAATGATCCATATTTGAATTGAATGGACAATCTAAGTTTCGAGTTGGAGACATTGATTTTCAAAACTTGCACATTTTTTTGCGTGCAAAACAAACAAATTGTCGGCCATGATATCATAGTCGGCCGTACGAGAGCAGAATACTTATAATTTTAGGCGCCAAAAGCTTTCAAACTTCCCGCTCACATCGAAATATCACGCGCCCGAAAGTTTAGCCCTGCGATATTCCTGTTTTACCCCTGCCACATGAACGGAAAAGGGCTGCTTTGGTAACTCCATTGTTTTCCCCTCTTTGCCCCCAACATTCTTCCCCAGAGCCCCTCCCCTTCCCCTCCCCGACCCCCCAACCACGGCAAGCCGCCGAATCTAGTCCTCCGCCGCAGCGGTGGACCTCACACCCCGCCGGATCTACCTTCCGCACCTTGGAACCCCCAACTGCCAACTCACCACTTCACCGGAGCCGCTTCAGCGACTGGCTTGTCCACCGCTCCAGATCTCCTTGACCGCCATCATGGTCCACCGCACCGGATCTGCTTAACCGGCGCCCTCGTCCACCACAGCGTAGGCCCTTCACTGACTCCCTCGTCCGCCCCTTCGCTGGCCCTTCATACAAGCCCTCGTCCGCCGCAACAGATCCGCCTCACCGAAAGCACTGTACAACGCGCCCGCCGAAGCCTTCGTCCACTGCACCGGACCCGCTCCACGGACGCCATATTCAACTCCACCGGCCCTGCTTTACCGACGCCGCAGCCTCATCAGGTTATTTCGATTTGTACTCCTTCGGTTTTTCTCTTTATCGTGCAACTGTTCACTTACCACAGATGAGCTTTCTTGTATGTCGACAGGCGCCGCAACCGTAGCACCGGAGCCGCTTCAGCGACGGCGACAGCCGGCCCAAACTCAACCGCAACACGAGCACCATCGACGATCCTTAGCTATCAAGTATGACAACGATACCCATACGCCGCCGAGAATCAGGTACTATTATCCAACGGCCGGCGCCTACGTTCACTTTCCTAGCATAAGCACCGCACCTTTGAATTTCTTCAGGGCATCATTCAGTTTTTCATGAGACGCGTTATTCTGCTTGCACCTGTAGGGCCATACTTCTGGCAGTGAACATGTTACATGTGCTAAATTACATACCAGTGCACATATAGTTAATATGCTTTAGTTTTGTTCTGATGCCACCTGTTGGTTCCATCAGACTGCTTAATGTTCTCTATGCTTAATTACACATCAGCAAACTAGCATGTGGTTCCGCTGCTTTTTGTTCGTTTTACCCTACATTTTCTGATGCTAGCTATTACATCACTGCTCCGAGCCTCTGTTCATTACTTGTTTGTGTGTTCTTGATCTTCCCAAGTTGCATGACTAATTTGATGCTTCTATTAATTATGGAGCTGCCAACCCCATCAAGCAAAATATTTGTTCTTTTGGGGCTGGCACCTCGAACAAGCATAAAAATAGAGGGAAGCAGATATATTGTCGTGTATGCACACACCCTTCTTTCATTAGTTTAGATGAACCATTGATGATCAATTCGGACCAGTGCATGCGATTAAAATTAATTTTACCTAAATAGATGGTGCAGAATAAACTACAACAACTAGATTTGCAACCACGGGATGCTGACGATATCTTCAAAGAACATTGCAACAGCAGCTAGGCTTCACAGCAACATATGGTAAGCCAGTGTGTTTTAGTACATGTGAAATGTAATGCGAGTGGGCTGCTTTCTTGGCTTGTGCCCTCAACGTGTAATCCTACCGAATTACAAATAGTTCAGTTGTCTGCTTTGCTGTATTGCTTGATTCGAATGCTTATTTGTTGTTACGCTATACCTGAGTTGGCCAATATGTCAGCAGTGCCTGCTGTACTATCGTAAAGAAATGCATGCCTATTTCATTTGAGTCCTTAACTTTTCCTCTCAACTTCATCACAAGACTGTCTTCGTAGTTTATATGAGGCCACACTGTTAAGTGCTTTCTCAGATTATTTCAACTGCTTAGATGCCTTGGCAACTTAAATATAGCGGTTGTACACTCCCTTTCAACTAGGGATGTCAACTGGGTCCCGTTTAATCCCGATTAAAGTCCACTAGTGGTATGATAGTTCAAAAGAGTTTTTGTTTTTTGAGGAAAATGAACTAGGGAGGTAGCAAAAACTAACTAGATGGGACTGGCGGATGTCGTTTATTTGCCACTTACATCCCTAGTTTCATCTTACCATTTTAATTTCTTTTCGGCTGATGCTGCTTCGAACCATTTAAATATAGTTTGCCATGCTCGGCAATAATTCGTCCGTCGTTTACCATGTAAGCTTACTGCCTGGATCATACGATAACTATCTCTTACTGATGTCCAGCAGAAACCTTTCAGGATGCCGTTCACACTAGGACACAATGTACAACCCCAGAATCTATTTGTGGAAGCAGTGCGCCATCCATGTTACCAGATGGTAGCAGTTCAGAGGCAACACCGCCGGAGAGCAGTCTGAGCACAGATATTATAGTGCTTGAGGCTCTACTAGAGGCAGAAAGAGATGGTGTGGCTGCCATGAATGAGGTAATCTTTATCTTGAGGCTGGAAATTACGGAATTAGCGGCACGCATTATGCAAGCAACCCAAGAATTGGAGGAAGTAAGAATGTTGCATTTGAAGACGGAGGAGGTCCTGCTGTTTCTGCTATCTGAAGCCCAAGGTAATCCCGGTTCTTCTTTAGATACCAGTTGAAATTGTCATTAGATTATTGTACTTGCATGTTGTGTCATGTCTCTGAATGGATTATGTTGCAAGACCCCCTATGTTGTCCATGTGTTGTAATGATCCGAATTTTTTAGGCGAGGTAATCCTCAGTACTTGTATGATTGACATAAGGTGAACTGTTTTTCGTGTGAGCATATTGTATTGGATGAAATAACTGTTTGACTCAGAGTGTATCCAACCTACTGAATTCGAAGATCACGGCATTTCTAAATCATAATCATATATAAAGGTGGAATAAATCTTTGTTGTGGTTTTGAAGAAATAAATAACAAAACGTATAATTATCTGTGGATATTCGTAATCGAATACAAATTGGATTTGAATTTAGTTTGCCAGGTCCCAGGGCAAACGTGAATGCTAATTCTCCCAAGTTTTGAACGAAGCGGCTAAACACCCACTATAATTTGTGGGCTGCCCGAAGCAAGTGTTTGCGAGATGGAAATTACTGTCTACCCCTGACACTTGACATCCTTATCGACCGGATTTACACTGCTGTCGATAGGGGTAGACTAGTAACTTCAATCAGACGTGACACGACGGCCTCTGAGCCCATTCAGACACGGTGGGCGCCAAACGTGGGCGGCAAAACACATTTGATTCAAGCTCGTCCGAAAGACATGTGTCTCTTCCTCCATTTCCCCATTCATACACGGTGGGCGGCAAAACAAACTCTCCTCGTCCGAAATCGATGTAGGCTAATATTTTAAATAGGGGCAGATGTGTAACTTCCATCAGACGTGACACAACCGCCCTACCTGTCAGGCCCGTTCATACACCGTGGGCGCCAACCGTGGGCGGCAAAACACCCTCTCCTCGCCCGAAATAGTTACCGGCAAATATTTGGGAGATGCGAGATTACCGTCCTATCCCCAACCGACGCGATGTCCGAAATTTTAAACGGGGGATAAGTTCGTAACTTTCCCCCATTTCAGAGAAGCGCGTCCCAAAGTTTGAGATCCCCCCTCCCCTCCATTTCCCCATTCATACACCGTCGGCGGCACGACAACCTCCGCACTGCGGCCAGCCTCCTCCGTCCGCCACCCCATCCTCCACCTTGCCGGAGCCGCTACCCCTACCCCGTCGTCCACTGCAAGAGATGGACGTCTCTCATCCACGGCGCTGGACCAGGATCCTTTCATCGCCTCCTCTCGCTTCATCGGCGCCGTCGTCCACCTTGCCGTTGCCGCTCCTACGACCGCCTCGTCCACGGCAACAGGATATATCCCCCGACCCGGCCGTCTGCCGTCTAAAGTCTTCTTCCCCGCCGCCGACAGCCATCGCACCCGCAGCACCCTCAACGTATCAGCATAGGCCTACACGGCGTCGCAAGAGAGGTGGTACTCTTCCATATGTGCTTAAGTTATTGATCTCACCCGGAAAATAGATCGTAATTTGTTTACTGTACTTTTCTTGTCCGTACCAAATCGTAGTGGCTAGTTGAAAGCAAAGATTGGTTGCGAAGTAGCTTTGTCCGGTTTGCACCTTAGGATCCTCCATGGCACGGGCACTATACTCGTAAAGCTTATGGTTTCCCCCCTTTATATTCATTACCATCATCGTAGGTGCTTCGTGTCGTGCTAGCACTGCTCCTCAAGACCTCAACCCAAAGCTTACGTGTTGAAATACGAATCTGATATGATGCTCATATCACTAAAACAGAGAACGTTTAATTGGTCACCTAATGTTCCTATATTCGTTTCGAAAAGCATGTGCGCCACCCACTAGTCCAGCTAGTTCCACTTTCCTGATTTTTCTCTTGATGCTTAGGGTTTTCCCCTTTTATCTACTCTACTATGATCGGCGTAGGTGCTTTCTGTCATACTAGCATTACTCCACCCTTCAAGCTAAACAACACAACACTCAGAATTCGAAAGCTTAGTTGTTCAAATATGATTGTGATATGATACTGATATTAGTTAACCGACACATTTAATTGGTTAGCTAAAGGTCCCACTTGAGTTTCCAAATGCATGTCGCGACATATAGAGAGACAACATAATTGCATTTCTTTGTCACTTGTTTACCGTACTTTCTTGTCCATACCAAATCTTAGTTGTTATTTCAAAGCAAACATCGGTTGCTAACTACCCTTTGCGCGGTTTGGAGCTTCAGATCTGCCATCCCACTGCCACGGTCAACACTGTACTCATCATGCTTATGTTTTCCCCATTTTATGATGACCACAATCAGCCTACGTGGTTCGTGTTGTAATAGCGCTGCTCCACCCATCGAGCTAAACAAGCTTAGTTTTACAAATTCATATCTGATATTATTGCTGATATTAGTAAAACTGAGAGATGTTTAATTGGTTAGCTAAATGTTCCTACTTTAGTTTCGAAATGCATGTGAGCCACATATGGAGAGACCGGAAAGAATAGTATTTCTCTGTGCGCTCTGGTTCATCATGGGTGGCCAACCGACATTGTATTGAAAGACTTGTAATATCTTCAATTTGCTTGCTCTTTTGCTCTTCTTTAAGATGATACTCTTCTCTTGCGGTCGACTGGTCAGGTCGAGTTGTTCTCCCTTAGTATATTTTGAATCTGTCAGGTCAGGTCGACTTGTTCTTCTTTACTATATGTTGAAGCTATCATCTGTGAAGTGTCATCACTTCTGGAGCTCTCATATTTTGAGTAGTAGGCCACATTATATTAATGCACACAACAAATTACAGCATGCATGGCGTCTTTTAAAAGAATTGCAGAGATAGCACAAAGGGGTTTACAGGGAGGCAGTATTGGATTAGAATCACTTCTGCATTACAAAGAAAATCTCACTTGTTTTTATGTTTTCATGCATGTCAGATATTGAAAATTATCAAAATGAATATGAGAATGGGCGCACGAGAGGAATATTGCGGAACGATCCACTGGCTAACAAACTTGGCATGGTGGAGGATGGCCTATCTTATTCACCCATCAAGGTGCTTGCTCTAACTTTGCAAAGTTGTATTGGTCGCACATATTTTGCATCTGACCTCTTGCATTACTTCTACTTTGTTACACCATCTGCTTAGTTTAAGCATCATATATGAGTATATGCCATACCTATCCATTTTCTGTACCTATTCCATGTGTCGTCACACTATGTTTTTCCAGTCAAATGTTGTTCTTTCGTAATAGATGTCCAAAAGGAAGAGGGTGAGTGCAGATCCTCAAGGAGTACAAACTAGGAATTTGGAAAAGGTAGTGGTACCTGTTAAATCAGATAGATCAGCAGCCACAGAAAACACAGGCCCAACTGTACCACACTTTACCCCTACTCCAGTGTCCAAACTCCTATTAGAACTGTTGGGAGCCCAGCGTCAGGTACTGTCTATGATATCAATTCAAAATTTGAACTCCTAAATTTCTGCTTGTGCCTTATCTTCTCTCTTGTATGAAAACTAATTTCAGATGAATCTCCTTGCTGAAAGGATCATACGATCTCAAAACAATAATGGGCTCTGCATTGCTCTTGTCAGTACCTCTCTCCCTTTTGCCTTGTAACGTTGTACTTAATTAATTGCTATTTGATTATGTATCATCAGTCTGCACCTGAGCTTCATTATCCTCTGTTTCTTCCAATATTATTTGATCTATATTTACTCTTTGCAAAATGTAGAATAATGGCAACGCTTATAAAGAATTTTCTTTGGGGAATTTATTGAATTATCCTTCCATCAACATGGAGAAGGGCTTTGTCCAGCCCGAGTTAACATGTAATGTAAGTTCATCCTTCTCAAGCCTTCAAACTTTGTTCTAGTATAGATTTGGATAGGCATCATTTCCTCCACTGCTGTTTGCTTTGCTGTTTACATCTGATTGGATGTTTGCAACAACTACCAGTTTCAAATTGTAGTTGTAAAAACATGTTCCTTATGTAGAACAGATCCATTTATTTGCTTATATAATTGTGAAACCTGTTACATGTCTCCTTGTTTCTCTTTCAGACTCGTATCTCTTACGCCAGGCAGAACTATAGGGAAGATAGTGAGCCAAACCATCTTGAGGACAGCGAGATTACCCCAAGGTCCTATCTTGATGAAGACAGTGAGTTGAAGCTACTCACCAGCAGGTGTGAGACAACCTCTGTGCAGTCGCTGCCTCAATCAGTTCGACTTCTTCAGTCTCAACTTAAAGCGGAAAGGCTTGCTTCAGCTCAGCTCCGACTTGAAGTCAAAGATGCAATGAAGATGTCAGAGGACTACCGTGTGCACCATCATGCCTTAAATCTAGTGTTGATGCATCTACCGTTGACACAACTGAGATCTACTCAGCTTCTTCAGCTGTTTGGGGGGCCCGACGTGGCCAGGCCTAGTGCCTTCTGAAGTGCTCTCAGTTTTGTATATTCTTTTTTCGGCGCATTTATTTGCACTAGTGGCGAACTTTGATGCCCAGTGGATGTAATATGTGTGATAGCCGTGATAACCTAGCGTAAGTTGCTTGCTTATTTATTTCCTTGTTGTCTTGTTTATTTGTTAGCTTGTAGTCATTGCAGTTCTTTTTCCGCGGTTTGCTAGTGGCTGCAATAACCTATTTTTTAAAACTAGGCCACAATAACCATGGGCTAATATTTACTGTAGTGACACTGGGCCTCCTACGGGCCGTAGAAACAGTGGGCCTTCTACGGGCCGTAGAAACAGTGGGCCTTCTACGGGCCGTAGAAATAATGGGCCTTCTACGGGCCATATCATCAATGGGCCTTATACGGGCAGTATGATCGATTGGCCAAACATGGGCCAATAACAGGCCGCATTATGGCCGTAAACGGGCTAGAGTTGGAATCGTCCGTTCATGGGCCGACCATAACGGGCCATCATTAATAGGCCGTATTTGATGACGCTATGAAAACGACCCAACGTATTAACGGACCACAAACGGGCCGACTGTAACCACGGGCTGAATTTGGCCCACAAGCAGAAAATGACAGTAACGGGCCGTAAGTAAACGAATGCTGGAAATGAGCCCAAGAATAAATGGGCTCTGAGAAGGCCGAAAGATAACATGGGCTGGAAACGGCCCAACGGAATAACGGGCCATTAATGGGTATAAAGTGATACACTGTTCATTACGGGCCAGTTTCACCACGGGCCGTTAATGGGTGTAAAGTGATACACTGTTCATTACGGGCCAGTTTCACCACGGGCCGTTAATAGGCCAAGAGTTACATAGGGCCTCATATGGGCCGAAAGACGTCATGGGCCATACATGGGCCAGAAGTGAAAACGGGCTGGAATCAAATTGGGTGGCCCAGATGACGCTACTGGGCCTAATTCAGATAGGGCGTAACGGGCCTTGGGTTAGCGGGCTGTAAATGGGCTATATGCGAACAGGCCGTTAACAGGCTTTACATGGGCCGGCCCGCCACCTTTTGACCAAGTCAAACGGGCCGGCCTTTTCACAGGAATGGGCCTCTGTTGGGCCGTGCCACGTGTCGACGTATCATAGGCGCCTTCTGTCCAATGAGTGGATGACATCTGTCCCAACGATGAGCCGACACGTGTTTCCTCCAGCCAATGATGATTTTACACGTGGAAAATCCCCATTGGTCGGGGCTGTTAACGGGTTATCGGATCCAAAACCCGACCCGATAGGTTAACGGCGTTCCGTTACGGTGGATGCCACGTGTCAGTCACCCTTGATGAAAGCACTTCTGTGATGCGGGATTTATCGTCATGGAAGTGGACACTTCTGTGATGATAATTTTGGTAATGTCATGGAACACTTCTACGACAGCACAGGTATGACTATCTTGATTCTGTCATCAAATCGTCATGGATGTACATGCATGACAGAAAATGCGACCTACTATGACAAACACGTATCATCACAGAAGTGTATTTTTTTGTAGTGAAAGCAACCGTGAGTACTCATCCAAAGTACTCGCAAGCAAGGATCAACACTACATATGCATGGGTATCTGTGTAAAGGGGCAATATCGGTGGACTGAACTTCAGAATGCCAGAATAAGAGGGGGATAGCTAAGCCTGTCGAAGACTACGCTTCTGACAGCCTCCATCTTACAGCATGTAGAAGAGAGTAGATGGTAAGTTCACCAAGTAGCATCGCATATCATAATCCTACCCGGCGATCCTCCCCTCGTTGCCCTGTGTGAGAGTGATCACCGGGTTGTATCTAGCTCTTGGAAGGGTGTGTTTTATTAAGTATCCGGTTCTAGTTGTCATAAGGTCAAGGTACAACTCCAAGTCGTCCTGTTACCGAAGATCACGGCTATTCGAATAGATAAAATTCCCTGCAGGGGTGCACCACATTACCCGACACGCTCGATCCCTCTGGTCGGGCAATCTTTCCTGGGTCATGTCCGGCCTTGGGAGATCAACACGTCGCAGCCCCACCTAGGCTCAACAGAGAGGTCAGCACGCCGGTCTAAATCCTATGCGCGCAGGGGTCTGGGCCCATCGCCCATTGCACACCTGCACGTTGCGTACGCGGCCGGAAGCAGACCTAGCCTCCCTTATACAAGAGTAGGCGTTCCAGTCCAATCTGGCGCGCGTCGCTCAGTCGCTGACGTCAAAAAGAGCTTCGGCTGATACCACGATGCCGGTTGCCCATATCTTGTCCCACGTGGCGGTTAGTGCGTATAAGGTCAATGACCCAACTCAGATCAAATACCAAGATCTCGTTAAGCGTGTTATTAAAGTAACCGCGAACGCCGACCAGGGCCAGGCCCACCTCTCTCCTAGGCGGTCTCAACCTGCCCTGTCGCTTTGCCACAAAGATCCACACGGAGGGCCGTCGGGAAAGTATGTCCTTTCAGCCCCCAATCTGTGAATCAACCGCGGGTACTCAACGAGTCGACCCGACTTTAGTCACCACATGTATCATGTATAAAGTATGTAGTATATACCCGTGATCACCTCCCTAGTGATCACGGCCCGATAGTATAGCATGGCAGACGGACAAGAACGTAGGGCCACAGATGGAATATTAGCATCCTATACTAAGCATGTAGGAGTGCAGGTAAAGGTAACAACAGTAGTAGCAAGGACAGGCTATGCAGCAGAATAGGATTAACCGAAAGCAGTAACATGCTACACTACTCTAATGCAAGCAGTAGAGAGAAGGAATAGGCGATATCTGGTGATCAAGGGGGGGCTTGCCTGGAAGCTCAGCCGAGAAGGAGGGGTCGTCAACACCGTAGTCGTACTGGGTAGCAATGGCGTCGGTCTCGGTGTCTAGCGAGAGAAGGGGGAAGAAACAATAAATATAATGCAAACATATGCGTGATGAAGCATGACATGACAATGCGCGGTGCTAGGTGTGCCCTAACGCGGTAGGAGGTGATACCGATGAAGGGGGCAAACATCCGGGAAAGTATTCCCGGTGTTTCGCGTTTTCGGACAGATGAACCAGAGGGGGAAAGTTGCGTGTTTGCTATGCTAGGGATGTGTGGCGGACGAACGCGCTGCGTACCCAGATTCGTCTCGTCGTTCTGAGCAACTTTCATGTACAAAGTATTTTCATCCGAGTTACGGTTTATTTTATATGATTTTTCAAAGTTTTATTCATTTTTTGAAATTATTATTAATTTGAAATTAATAGACAAAATGCTATGGGTACCCAGCCCTGTGTACACAGAATGTACATAGAGGCTGACATGTGGGCCAGGGGGACCCAGTTGACCAGTCAAAGTTTGACTGGTCAACAGGGGTGGGGCCCCGTGTCATTGGCTGCCTAGTTAACTAATAGTTTTAGTTAAACTAATTAGGTAGTTAACATGTTAATTAAATGGACTAATTAGATTAATTAATTTATTTAGTTAATTAATTAACTAATTATTTTAATTATTATATCTTTTCATTTATTTATTTTTCATTTTCGGGTGGACCCCGCATGTCATTGGCCAGGGACTTAACGGGCGCGCGGTTACGGGCTTCGGGGATCCGGGCGTCGCCTGTTTGGTGAAACCGCGCGGGGCAGTGGGGTCAGCGTGCACCAGCCGGTGCCGGGCATGAGTTGCTGGGCAGCGGCAGTAGGTGCAGTGGCCAGCGAGCACGGGGCGATGAGCGAGCGGCGTCGGCGATTGCGTGCAGAGAGAGAGAGGGACGGGACCGAGGGGGCGCTCACGGGAGTTGTAGGGGTTTCGGGCAGCGGTGCTTGGGGAGGAGGTCGGAGACAAGCGATGGGGACGGGGAGCGCCGGCGACAGAGTCGGGTCGGCGACGAGACGAGGCCGCGGCTTCAGGCGGGCGTCGTGCGAGGGAGAGGAGAGGCGCGGAGGAGGCCGGGGGTGGCGGTGCTCGGCGCCGGCGGCGGCCTCTGGGGGAGCGGCAGCGGGGCAGCGTCTGAGCCCGATCCCGATTGGATCGGGGGAGAGGGAGAGTGGGGGCGCGAGTGGGGAGGGGACTGGACTGGGGGGTGTGAGGGAGGGGATTAGAGTTAGGTGGTGGGGCAGCCCATATAGGCCAGGGGAAGTGGGCCAGCTGGCTGTTGGCCAAATGGGCCAAACGGACCAAGAGGAGGGGGTTTGTCTTTTAACTTTGTTTGTTTTATTTTTATTTCCTTTTATTTATTTTCTTGTTTCTATTTTCTCTTAGTTTCACCCTTTTATAGTTTAAATGAAATACAAAACTAGTTCCTAATTTAGTTTTAATAAATATGCCACTGCCCCAATAGTTTTGGGCAAATAAATAAATTAGCTTAATATTTTATTAACTGAAGAAGGCATTTATTTATTTATTTGTTTTTGTTACTGTTTTATTTACCTTAGTGCAATTAAATACTTTATAAAAATGTGGTTTCTCCACCATAATTACATACGCATTATTTGGCACGACCCAAACATTTTAGTTCTATTGTTTAAAAACTTTTATTGTTTGCCTATACTTTAAATTTGAATTTGAATCGTTTTGGACTAACGCGAGTTTATCAACATTAACCGAGGTGACGTGGCATCATTAGCAAAGGTTTACTGTAGCTTAATTATCCGGGCGTCACAGCACCATCCTTTACGGCTTAGAACCGGGACTTCAAAAATATTTTGAACGACATGGAGCATATGAGATGTTCCAAGAGTTGAAATTGGTATTTCAGACTCATGCCCGTGTTAATAGGTATGAGACCTCTGACAAAGTACTTCTCCTACAAGATGGAGGAGAATAGCTCAGCTAATGAGCATGTGCTCAGAATGTCTAAGTACTACAATCACTTGAATCAAGTGGGAGTTAATCTTCCAGATAAGATAGTGATTGACAGAATTCTCTAGTCACTATCACCGAGTTACTAGAACTCTGTGATGAACTATAATATGCAAGGGATAACGGAAACAATTCCCAAGCTCTTCGCGATGCTGAAATCGGCGAAGGTAGAAATCAAGAAAAAGTATCAAGTGTTCATGGTTGACAAGACCACTAGTTTCAAGTAAAAGGGCAAGGAAAATAAAGGGAACTTCAAGAAGAATGTCAAGCAAGTTGCCACTCCCGTGAAAAATCCCAAAGCTAGACCTAACCATGGAACTGAGTGCTTATACTGCAAAGGAAATGGTCACTGGAAGCGGAACTACCCCAAATACTTGGCGGATAAGAAGGATGGTAAAGTGAATAAAAGTATATTTGATATACATGTTATTGATGTGTACTTTACTAGTGTTTATAGCAACCCCTCGGTATTTGATACTGGTTCAGTTGCTAAGAGTAGTAACTCGAAATAGGAGTTGCAAAATAAACAGAGACTAGTTAAGGGCGAGGTGATGATGTGTGTTGGAAGTGATTCCAAGGTTGATAAGATCACCATCGCACACTCCCTTTACCTTCAGGATTATTGTTGAACCTAAAATAAATGTTATTTGGTGTTTGCGTTGAGCATGAGATTGGTTCATGTTTATTGCAATACGGTAATTCATTTAAGTCAAAGAATAATTGTTGTTCTATTTACATGAATAAAACCTTCTGTGGTCATACACTTAATATAAATGGTTTATTGAATCTCGATTGTAGTGATACACATATTCATAATATTGATGCCAAAAGATGCAAAGTTGATAATGATAGTGCAACATACTTGTGGCACTGCCGTTTCGGTCATATTGGTGTAAGGCGCATGAAGAAACTCCATGCGGATGGACTTTTGGAATCACTTGATTATGAATTAGTTGATGCTTGCAAACCATGCCTCATGGGCAAGATGACTAATACTCCGTTCTCCGGAACAATGGAGCGAGCCACTGACTTATTTGAAACAATGCATACCAATGTATGCGGTCCGATGAGTGTTGAGGCTCACGGCGGGTATCGTTATTTTCTGACCTTCACAGATCATTTGAGCAGATATGGGTATATCTACTTGATGAAACACAAGTCTGAAACATTTGAAAAGTTGAAAGAATTACAGAGTGAAGTGGAGAATAATCATAACAAGAAAATAAAGTTTTTGCGATCTGATCGCAGAGGCGAATATTTGAGTTACGATTTTTTCCTTCAATTAAAACAATGTGGAATAGTTTCACAAACTCATGCCACCAGGAACACCACAGCATAATGGTGTGTCCGAATGTCGTAACCGTAGTTTATTAGATATGGTGTGATCTGTGATGTCTCTTACCGATTTACCACTATCATTTTGGGGTTATGCATTAGAGACAGCTGCATTCACATTAAATAGGGCTCCGTCTAAATCCGTTGAGATGACACCGTATGAATTGTGGTTTGGCAAGAAACCTAATCTGTCGTTTCTTAAAGTTTGGGGTTGCGATGCTTATGTGAAAAATCTTCAGCCTGATAAGCTTGAACCCAAATCGGAGAAGTGCTTCTTCATAGGGTACCCAAAAGAAACTGTTGGGTACACCTTCTATCACAGACCCGAAGGCAAGATCTTTGTTGCTAAGAATGGATCCTTTCTAGAGAAGGAGTTTCTCTCGAAAGAAGTGAGTGGGAGGAAAGTAGAACTTGATGAGGTAATTGTACCTTCTCTCGAATTGGAAAGTAGCTCATCACAGAAAACCGTTCCCGTGATGCCTGCACCAACTAGTGAGGAAGCTAATGATAATGATCATGAAACTTCGGATCAAGTTACTATCAAACCACGTAGGTCAACCAGAGCATGTTCCGCACGAGAGTGGTACGGTAATCATGTTCTGGAGGTCATGTTACTTGACCATGATGAACCTACGAACTATGAGGAAGGGATGATGAGCCCAGATTCCGCAAAATGGTTTGAGGCCATGAAATCTGAGATGGGATCCATCTATAAGAACAAAGTGTGGACTTTGGTGGACTTGCCCGATGATCGGCCAGCCATAGAGAATAAATGGATCTTCAAGAGGAAGACGGACGCTGATAGTAGTGTTACTATCTACAAAGCTTGAATTGTCAAACAAAGGTTTTCGACAAGTTCAAGGCGTTGAATACGATGAGATTTTCTCACTCGTATCGATGCTTAAGTCTGTCCGAATCATGTTAGCAATTGCTGCATTTTATGAAATTTGGCAAATGGATGTCAAAACTGCGTTCCTTAATGGATTTCTTAAAGAAGAGTTGTATATAATGCAACCAGAAGGTTTTGTCAATCCAAAAGGTGCTAACAAAGTGTGTAAGCTCCAGTGATCCATTTATGGACTAGTGCAAGCATCTCGGAGTTGGAATGTACGCTTTGATAGTGTGATCAAAGCATATGGTTTTATACAGACTTTTGGAGAAGCCTGTATTTACAAGAAAGTGAGTGGGAGCTCTGTAGCATTTCTGATATTATATGTGGACAAAACATATTGTTGATCGTTAATGATGTAGAATTTTCTGGAAAGCTTAAAGGAGTGTTTGAAAGGAGTTTTTCAAAGAGAGACCTCGGTGAAGCTGCTTACATATTGAGCATCAAGATCTATAGAGATAGATCAAGACGCTTGATAAGTTTTTTCAATGAGTACATACCTTGACAAGTTTTTTGAAGTAGTTCAAAATGGAACAGTCAAAGAAGGAGTTCTTGCCTGTGTTGCAAGGTGTGAAGTTGAGTAAGACTCAAAGCCCGACCATGGCAGAAGATAGAGAGAGAATGAAAGTCATTCCCTATGCCTCAGTCATAGGTTCTATAAAGTATGTCATGCTGTGTACCAGACCTATTGTATACCCTGCCATGAGTTTGGCAAGGGAGTACAATAGTGATCTAGGAGTAGATCACTGGACATTGGTAAAAATTATCCTTAGAGGACTAAGGAAATATTTCTCGGTTATGGAGGTGATAAAGAGTTCGTCGTAAAGAGTTACGTCAATGCAAGCTTTGACACCGATCTGGATGACTCTGAGTCTCGATCTGGATACATATTGAAAGTGGGAGCATTTAGCTAGAGTAGCTTCGTGCATAGCATTGTAGACATAGAAATTTGCAAAATACATGCGGATCTAAATGTGGCAGACCCATTGACTAAACCTCTCTCACAAGTAAAACATAACCACACCTTAGTACTCTTTGGGTGTTAATCACATGGTGATGTGAACTAGATTATTGACTCTAGTAAACACTTTGGGTATTGGTCACATGTCGATGTGAACTATAGAGTGTTAAATCACATGACGATGTGGACTATTGGTGTTAAATCACATGGCGATGTGAACTAGATTATTGACTATAGTGCAAGTGGGAGACTGAAGGAAATATGCCCTAGAGGCAATAATAAAGTTGTTATTTATATTTCCTTATATCATGATAAATGTTTATTATTCATGCTAGAATTGTATTAAACGTAAACTTGATACATGTGTGAATACATAGACAAAACAGAGTGTCCGTAGTATGCCTCTACTTGACTAGCTCGTTAATCAAAGATGGTTAAGTTTCCTAGCCATAGACATGTGTTGTCATTTGATGAACGGGATCACATCATTAGAGAATGATGTGATGGACAAGACCCATCCGTTACCTTAGCATAATGATCATTTAGTTTTATTGCTATTGCTTTCTTCATGACTTATACATGTTCCTCTGACTATGAGATTATGCAACTCCTGAATACCGGAGGAACACCTTGTGTGCTATCAAACATCACAACATAACTGGGTGATTATAAAGATGCTCTACAGGTGTCTCCGATGGTGTTTGTTGAGTTGGCATAGATCGAGATTAGGATTTGTCACTCCGAGTATCGGAGAGTTATCTCTGGGCCCTCTCGGTAATGCACACTGATGTCTACTACACAACCTTCTTCTTGTAGACGTTGTTGGGCCTCCAAGTGCAGAGGTTTGTAGGACAGTAGCAAATTTCCCTCAAGTGGATGACCTAAGGTTTATCAATCCGTGGGAGGCGTAGGTTGAAGATGGTCTCTCTCAAACAACCCTGCAACCAAATAACAAAGAGTCTCTTGTGTCCCCAACACACCCAATACAATGGTAAATTGTATAGGTGCACTAGTTCGGCGAAGAGATGGTGATACAAGTGCAATATGAATGGTAGATAAAGGTTTTTGTAATCTGAAAATATAAAAACAGAAAGGTAACTAATGATAAAAGTGAGCGTAAACGGTATTGCAATGCTAGGAAACAAGGCCTAGGGTTCATACTTTCACTAGTGCAAGTTCTCTCAACAATAATAACATAATTAGATCATATAACTATCCCTCAACATGCAACAAAGAGTCACTCCAAAGTCACTAATAGCGGAGAACAAACGAAGAGATTATTGTAGGGTACGAAACCACCTCAAAGTTATCCTTTCTAATTGATCTATTCAAGAGTCCGTAGTAAAATAACACGAAGCTATTCTTTCCGTTCAATCTATCATAGAGTTCATACTAGAATAACACCTTAAGACACAAATCAACCAAAACCCTAATGTCACCTAGATACTCCAATGTCACCTCATTGACCCGTGGGTATGATTATACGATATGCATCACACAATCTCAGATTCATCTATTCAACCAACACAAAGAACTTCAAAGAGTGCCCCAAAGTTTCTACCGGAGAGTCAAGACGAAAACGTGTGCCAACCCCTATGCATAAGTTCACGAGGTCACGGAACCCGCAAGTTGATCACCAAAACTTACATCAAGTGAATCACGTGATATCCCATTGTCACCACAAATAAGCACATGTAAGACATACATCAAGTGTTCTCAAATCCTTAAAGACTCAATCCGATAAGATAACTTCAAAGGGAAAACTCAATCCATTACAAGAGAGTAGAGGGGGAGAAACATCATAAGATCCAACTATAATAGCAAAGCTCGCGATACATCAAGATCGTATCACCTCAAGAACACGAGAGAGAGAGAGAGAGATCAAACACATAGCTACTGGTACATACCCTCAGCCCCAAGGGTGAACTACTCCCTCCTCGTCATGGAGAGCGTCGGGGATGATGAAGATGGCCACCGATGAGGAATCCCCCTCTGGCAGGGTGCCGGAACAAGGTCCCGATTGGTTTTTGGTGGCTACAGAGGCTTGCGGCGGCGGAACTCCCGATCTATTCTGTTCCCCGATGTTTTTAGGGTATATGGATATATATAGGCGAAAGGAGTCGGTCAGGGGAGCCACGAGGGGCCCATGAGGGTGGGGGCGCCCAGGGGGGCAGGCGCGCCTCCCTGCCTCATGGCCACCACGTTGCTTCCCTGACGTACACTCCATGTCTCCTGGATTGCTTCCGTTCCAAAAATAACTCTCCCGAAGGTTTCATTTCGTTTGGACTCCGTTTGATATTCCTTTTCTTCGAAACGCTGAAATAGGCAAGAAAACGGCAATCTGGGCTGGGCCTCCGGTTAATAGGTTAGTCCCAAAAATAATATAATAGTGTTTAATAAAGCCCATAAACATCCAAAACAGATAATATAATAGCATGGAACAATCAAAAGTTATAAATACGTTGGAGACGTATCAAGCATCCCCAAGCTTAATTCCTGCTCGTCCTCGAGTAGGTAAATGATAAAAACAGAATTTTTGATGTGGAATGCTACCTAACATATTTATCCATGTAATTCTCTTTATTGTAGCAAGAATATTCAGATCCATAAGATTCAAGACAAAAGTTTAATATTGACATAAAAATAATAATACTTCAAGCATACTAACAAAGTAATCATGTCTTCTCAAAATAACATGGCCAAAGAAAGCTATCCCTACAAAATCATATAGTCTGGCTATGCTCTATCTTCATCACACAAAATATTTAAATCATGCACAACCCCGATGACAAGCCAAGCAATTGTTTCATACTTTTGATGTTCTCAAACTTTTTCAATCTTCACGCAATACATGAGCGTGAGCCATGGACATAGCACTATAGGTGGAATAGAATGGTGATTGTGGAGAAGACAAAAAGGAGAAGATAGTCTCACATCAACTAGGCGTATCAACGGGCTATGGAGATGCCCATCAATAGATATCAATGTGAGTGAGTAGGGATTGCCATGCAACAAAAGAAACTAAGTGGGTGTGCATCCAACTCGCTGCTCACGAAGACCTAGGGCAATTTGAGGAAGCCCATCATTGGAATATACAAGCCAAGTTCTATAATGTAAAATTCCCACTAGTATATGAAAGTGACAACATACGAGACTCTCTATCATGAAGACCATCTGTGGCTTGCTGCGTCGCCAGATCACCGACGACCTTGTTTTCGTTTCAAACCGCCTCTGCTGCAGCTTCTGAGATAGGCTGCTGTCTCGGTGTTGAACTGCTGCCGGGTCAAGTTGACCCGGCCTCCCCGTCTCCACTACTACCGAACCTGGAGTCACTCCGTGACCCAGTTGCGGCTCACCTTACCTAGCGCTGCGCTGAACCGGCCTCGCCACCTCCGTCTCCAACCGGGCCGACCCGCCGCGGCCCTACGTCACCTCGCGACCTCACGCCGAGCCGGACTCCCCGCAGCGCCTCAAGCCGTCCGGCCTCGTGGCCGTCTCTGTCGAGGCTTCAAGCCGGACCCGCCACCACGCGCCTCTGCGTCCGCGCCTCTTGTCCAAGTCGCCGCACCCTGCTCTGTTGAAGCGCCGCAGCCCGCCACGGATAAACCGCCATTCCCTGAGCCACCTCTGAAGCTGCCCCGCCGGGTCAACTCTTCTCCGAGTCGCCGCTTCGCCCGCTGCCACGGCCTTCTTCTAAACCGCTCCGGTTTTGCCTCAAGATCGCGAGCTGCTTCGGCCCGCCGCGGACGCAGTTCACTTTCCGCTGTGGCCGGTTTGGCGCTGCTGTGGGTGCCTCTCTGCTACACTAAACCGGCCAGGGTTCAACACATCTACACTAAATCAGGTGGAGAGAGCGAAAGCAAGTGCATGGAGTCCAGATGACATGTGTCAGCAGAGGGAGGCAGATGACGTTCTGTTATTTTCTTCTGGTTTAAAGGTGTTGCGTTACATCGATCAAGTTATCCCTCCACGTACTTGACAGTCACAGCATGGGAGTACAGCGACTCACAAGTGACCTTGCATGGTATTTTCAATCAAAGTGATCCATGTACAAACCTCATGTGAGACAAGAAAAAGACGGAGGAGGGCAGGTTACGTGGAGGCCTGGTGCTACAAATACTAAAGCTATACAGAGCAGTACTACATCAGAAAGATCAACTGTTCGTTAAAAAAAGGGGGGAGAATTGTCTTCCCACGTGGAAGCCTCAATCATCCTAGGCACTTGAAGACGAGAGAGCCAGTACTATTACACTCTCAACATGGCACGATTTCCAAGATCAATTCTTTGAAAGTCACAGCAGCATTGTGCATTATCCAGCACCAGTGTTCGTCTTATCCGACAAAAAATCAGGTGCTATTCTCTAATATTTTTTCATTACATATATTAGTTCATCAGAAAACAATTACTTTGTCCTGCAATATTTTTTATATATAGGATAATTACTCATGACAAAGGCGTTGTTATACCGCGGACATGGAGCGCGTGCCAACATAATTTTTACACTGCCATTCCTCCGTAATATGCTGATCGACGGATACACCTTACAAACGTTGCGGTCGACTCACCCGTCCGCAGCGGCTTACAACGCCGCGGCCAACTCGTCCGTCCAACAAAAAATACCAGGTGTTATCCTTTCTATGTATTTTATCAGCACATATTAAATCATTTGAGAACAATTACTCTGGTCTGTGATATTTTTTCGCAGGACCATTATTCCTTGCAAAAAGGTGTTGCAAAAGGGGCGCGAGCAAATATTATTTTTGCACTAGCGCTCATCCTGCGCAGGTTGCCACCCCCGTTATATCAGCACACGCGATTGATTTATTGTCCGCCCCCGCGTCCGATTCTCCCGCCCGCGCCGGCTTACAACGCCGTGGCCGACATCTGTGTCGCCTCTGAAGCCGCAGTCGTCTTTGTCGTCCGTCTCTCGCGGCCTGGTCTACATCAACACACCGGGCCGCACCTGTCTGCATGAGTTGTTTATTGAGTATAAAGCAAGTCACAGCTTGGGTAGCCCGGTTTTCTTTCAAATTGGAGGCAAATTATCATCAACCGCCGTCTGCACTGGATGGATCAATGGGCAGGCACGCAAGTCGCCGCCACTACAGTTTGGTTAATTTCAAATAGACAGTTGGAAGGAACCATTGGCCGAGTTGCAGACACGGCTCATACGGATAATTTATAACCCTCCGCAGTCACCTCAACCTTCTGTGGATTCACATCGCGCTATCAACACCAACGATATACACCTTCTGCTATGATCAAATACGGAGAATCTCAAGACAACTCCTTGAGTCATCCTAAGACTCGGGAGCTACGATGATATGACTCAGCAAGTCTAGCCAGTTTCAGCAAATTCAAGTGCCCCAGGATGTTGAAAGGAAAGATAACCCGGCCCTGGAGGCTACTGTTATATTGATGAAAAGTTGAAGGCCAGCAGAAAAATTTCCGGCTTAGAAAGTATATAGTTACAAAATCCGGCTCAATGAAGTTCTGGGTCATCAGAAAGGATTCTGGTTTAAAATCCGGCTCAAGGGAAATCTGTCTCCCACAAAGCTCTGAAGCTCTAAAATCCGGTTTAAAAATGTCCGGTTCAAAAAGGAATTAACTTCTCGCAAGTTCGAGTTTAAAGGCCGTCAGAAAATTTCCGGCTGAAAATGAAGATTTCGGTTTAAAATCCGGTTCAAGGGAAAGATGTCTCCCACAAAGCTTTGAAGCTCTCAATATCCGGTTCAAAATCCTGGTTCAAGAAGAATTTATCTCTTGCAAAAAGTTAAAGGTTGCCGAAGAGGACCTGCTGCCATGAGGCGCGGTTCAAACATGCGTATCCTGCCTTATTGGCTTATCATATTATTGATCATGTGGGGGCTTCTGTTATAAAGCGGTGTCTTGTTTGCTCATTGATCCGGCTTATAAAGTCATATATGAAGAATCACTTGGGGGCTTGGTCGTATTCGAACCATAAGCTACACCTCGATATTGATCGGCGCAAGGCCACCAGGAAAATCACTTGGGGGCTTGGTCGTGTCCGAACCATAACTACACCAGAAAACTACTTAGGGGCCAAAGAGAGTGTTGCAAAAGAATAACTCAAACATAGGCACCCACTGAGCACAGCTCAAAATGTTACTTGGGGATTCTTTGCTATCGCAATGAACAAATAATCTACACTTGTAATAGGCTATCAAGCCACGGCTTGGAAGCCTGGTGTATACACCTAAAACCCCGGGTTAGCCTGCCTTTTTAAGTAAGTCACTCCGCCCAGGTAAACCTGGTATGACCCGTCGAACTTTGACAAGTTACTCTGATAAGACCCTGAACTTGTCAAGTTAAAACGATGATTGGTTAAGGATTGAGGACCATCTTAAAAGGCTATGCAAAATGGTTTAACTCAGTGGCCTAGCAGCCCATGAAAAGCCTCGAATTTGGGGCCTGGCAGCCCGTGAAAAGCCTCGACTACAAGTTTTCATCTGCTTTTATTTGCTAAGTTTTTTCTCCTTTGATGAGATTTATAATGTTTTTGATAAACCGGCGTTCATTAAACCCGGCTTGACTTTCAACTACAAGTTGTCAGTATATGATCAATTATAATCCGGAGACTATTAACCCGATCTGGTTTCGACTAAGAGTCGCCAGGAATGAATATGGATAAACCGGTGTTTATCACAACCCGGAACGGTTTTATCATAAACCGGCACAATATGGGAGGAGTTATCAGTACTCAAAATTTGGGTTATCACCCTTACTACAAAAAGTTGGTAAACCAACGATGTGATTCAATGTCACAGCCGCCAGGACACTTTAAACTTGTTGTATGCAGAAACAGGTTGAATAAAGCATGATTATAAATCACCGGTGTTTATTAACTCGGCCTGGCTTTCGGCTATAAATCACCAGTATAATGATAAATTATCCAGTGTTTGTTAACCCAGACTGGCTTGGGATTATAAATCGCCAGTATATATTTGGATTGCGCCATTGGAATCATGCGCTTATAAATCATTGGATTATATTATTCAAATCTTCAAATAGCCAACATGGCTAGATTTTATTATGGTTATTAATAACCAGTATTATGATTAAGGTTTTCAAAGTCGCTTTAGCGCAATGGCTATTATATTATCAATGGATATGATTTATTCTACAATTGAAGGAATAGTCCCGAGTCGCTGCAGGCTTACGACCCCGCACTTAGGGGCTACATTATTCAAAGTTGAGATTATATCAAATATGCAAGTCTCATGTCGCTGCAGGCATGCACCATGACACTTGGGGGGCTAATGCAAAGTCATTTTTTGCTCATCTTATTGAAGACCCGACTCATCATATCATAATGAGCCGGCCCTTGGGGGCTACCAATTGCTCCTGTCAAAATTCAAGGTACACAAGTTTTAATCCATTATATTGAAAAGATTCATTGCTCAGTTGGTAAAGCACAAAGTGTTGGGGAACGTAGTAATTTCAAAAAAAATCCTACGCACACGCAAGATCATGGTGATACATAGCAACGAGAGGGGAGAGTGTGTCCACGTACCCTCATACACCGAAAGCGGAAGCGTTAGCACAACGCGGTTGATGTAGTCGTACGTCTTCACGATCCGACCGATCAAGTACCGAACGCACGGCACCTCCGAGTTCAGCACACGTTCAGCCCGATGACGTCCCTTGAACTCCGATCCAGCCGAGTGTTGAGGAAGAGTTTCGTCAGCACGACCGCGTGGTGACGATGATGATGTTCTACCGACGCAGGGCTTCGCCTAAAAACCGCTACGATATTATCGAGGTGGACTATGGTGGAGGGGTGCACCGCACACGGCTAAAACATCAATGATCAATTATTGTGTCTCCAAGGGGTGTCCCCCTCCCCGTATATAAAGGAGTGGAGGAGGGGGAGGGCCGGCCCTCTCTATGGTGCGCCCTAGGAGGAGTCCTACTCCCACCGGGAGTAGGATTCCCCGCCTTCCAAGTAGTTAGAGTAGGAGTCAAGGAAAGGGGAGAGAGAAGAGAAGGAAGGAGGGGGCGCGGCCCCTCCCCCTAGTCCAATTCGGACTAGGCCTTGGGGGGGGCGCCCAGCCTCTCCTCTCTCTTTCCCCTAAAGCCCAATAAGGCCCATATACTCCCCGGCGAATTCCCGTAACTCTCCGGTACTCCGAAAAATACCCGAATCACTCGGAACCTTTCCGATGTCCGAATATAGTCGTCCAATATATCGATCTTTGCGTCTCGACCATTTCGAGACTCCTCGTCATGTCCCCAATCTCATCCGGGACTCCAAACTACCTTCGGTACATCAAATCACATAAACTCATAATATAACCGTCATCGAACTTTAAGCGTGCGGACCCTACGGGTTCGAGAACAACGTAGACATGACCGAGACACGTCTCTGGTCAATAACCAATAGCGGAACCTGGATAATCATATTGGCTCCCACATATTCTATGAAGATCTTTATCGGTCAGACCGCATAACAACATACGTTGTTCCCTTTGTCATCGGTATGTTACTTGCCCGAGATTCGATCGTCGGTATCTCAATACCTAGTTCAATCTCGTTATCGGCAAGTCTCTTTACTCGTTCTGTAATACATCATCCCGCAACTAACTCATTAGTTGCAATGCTTGCAAGGCTTATAGTGATGTGCATTACCGAGTGGGCCCAGAGATACCTCTCCGACAATCGGAGTGACAAATCCTAATCTCGAAATACGCCAACCCAACAAGTACCTTCGGAGACACCTGTAGAGCACCTTTATAATCACCTAGTTACGTTGTGACGTTTGGTAGCACACAAAGTGTTCCTCTGGTAAACGGGAGTTGCATAATCTCATAGTCATAGGAACATGTATAAGTCATGAAGAAAGAAATAGCAGAATACTAAACAATCGTGTGGTAAGCTAACGGAATGGGTCAAGTCAATCACATCATTCTCCTAATGATGTGATCCCGTTAATCAAATGACAACTCATGTCTATGGCTAGGAAACATAACCATCTTTGATCAACGAGCTAGTCAAGTAGAGGCATACTAGTGACACTATGTTTGTCTATGTATTCACACATGTATTATGTTTCCGGTTAATACAATTCTAGCATGAATAATAAACATTTATCATGATATAAGGAAATAAATAATAACTTTATTATTGCCTCTAGGGCATATTTCCTTTAGTCTCCCACTTGCACTAGAGTCAATAATCTAGATCACATCGCCATGTGATTTAACATCAATAGTTCACATCACCATGTGATTAACACCCATAGTTCACATCGTCATGTGACCAACACCCAAAGGGTTTACTAGAGTCAATAATCCAGTTCACATCGCTATGTGATTAGCACCCAAAGAGTACTAAGGTGTGATCATGTTTTGCTTGTTAGATAATTTTAGTCAACGGGTCTGTCACATTCAGATCCGTAAGTATTTTGCAAATTTCTATGTCTACAATGCTCTGCACGGAGCTACTCTAGCTAATTGCTCCCACTTTCAATATGTATCCAGATGAAGACTTAGAGTTATCTCGATCAGTGCCAAAACTTGTATCGACGTAACCCTCTTACGACGAACCTTTTGTCACCTCCATAATCGAGAAACATATCCTTATTCCACTAAGGATAATTTTGACCGCTGTCCAGTGATCTACTCCTAGATCACTATTGTACTCCCTTGCCAAAATCAGTGTAGGGTATACAATAGATCTCGTACATAGCATGGCATACTTTATAGAACCTATGGCTGAGGCATAGGGAATGACTTTCATTTTCTTTCTATCTTCTGCTGTGGTCGGGCTTTGAGTCTTACTCAATTTCACACCTTGTAACACAGGCAAGAACTCTTTCTTTGACTATTCCATTCTGAACTACTTCAAAATCTTGTCAAGGTATGTACTCATTGAAAAAACTTATCAAGCGTCTTGATCTATCTCTATAGATCTTGATGCTCAATATGTAAGCAGCTTCACCGAGGTCTTTCTTTGAAAAACTCATTTCAAACACTCCTTTATGCTTTGCAGAATAATTCTACATTATTTCCGATCAACAATATGTCATTCACATATACTTATCAGAAATGATGTAGTGCTCCCACTCACTTTCTTCTAAATACAGGCTTCACCGCAAGTCTGTATAAAACTATATGCTTTGATCAACTTATCAAAGCGTATATTCCAACTCTGAGATGCTTACACCAGTCCATAGATGGATCGCTGGAGCTTGCATATTTTTTTAACACCTTTAGGATTGACAAAACCTTCTGGTTGCATCATATACTACTCTTCTTTAATAAATCCATTTAAGGATTGCAGTTTTTGTTATCCATTTGCCATATTTCACAAAATGCGGCAATTGCTAACATGATTCGGACAGACTTAAGCATAGATACAAGTGAGAAACTCTCATCGTAGTCAACATCTTGAACTTGTCGAAAATCTTTTGCGACAATTCTAGCTTTGTAGATAGTAACACTACTATCAGCGTCCGTCTTCCTCTTGAAGATCCATTTATTTTCTATGGCTTGCCGATCATCGGGCAAGTCAACCAAAGTCCATACTTTGTTCTCATATATGGATCCCATCTCAGATTTCATGGCCTCAAACCATTTCGCGGAATCTGGGCTCATCATCGCTTCCTCATAGTTCGTAGGTTCATCATGGTCAAGTAACACGACCTCCAGAACAGGATTACCGTACCACTCTGGTGCGGATCTCACTCTGGTTTACCTACGAGGTTCGGTAGTAACTTGATCTGAAGTTACATGATCATCATCATTAGCTTCCTCACTAATTGGTGTAGTAGTCACAGGAACAGATTTCTGTGATGAACTACTTTCCAATAAGGGAGTAGGTACAGTTACCTCATCAAGTTCTACTTTCCTCCCACTCACTTCTTGTAACATCCCAAATTTCCAATTTGGAATGTTATACATAGATCATCATTGCATATCATGTTTTCATTGCATTTTGACAAATCCTCGATAAATCCTAAGCAACTCAAGGACCCTCGGAGAGAGTTGGGGATTTTCCCGAATTTTTTTTTTCAATTAATTTTTCCAACGAGGATTGTGGTTTTAATTATTTTTCTCTCCGGAAAAATATTTCATTTTAAATAAACGAGAGGAGAAAATATGACTTCTCCAAAACAATTGAAATACTGGAGGAAAAAAAAAGTTAAAATCATTATTTGAAATTTATTTGGATTTTATTTGCAATTTTTATTGCATTAAAAATATTGCATGTTTTCAAAATATTTATTTTCGATTTTAAAAATGTTCACCCTATTCTAGATTTTCTAACTAGACGGGGAAAATTTATTTCATATTTTTCTGATTTTTTTTTCTAAGCAATATTTTCCGCGGAACTTTTAAAAAAAACGCCCGCGCCGACTGGGCCAACGGCCCAGCCGACGGCCCGCGGCCTCTCCTCCTCCCGCACGGGAGCTCGCCGCCCGAGTCCGGCCGCCGCACGACACCGCCGGCCGACCCCTTCCCCAAGTCCCCGCCGC